>NC_085020.1:1579725-1868195 GCF_963692335.1 Osmerus eperlanus
AACCTGTTTAACCGTGACCACGACAGACCATGACTCAGCCACTACTGAGGGGGTCTGCCCCGGAATCAACCAACCATGAACGGGCCCCTCATGAATGGGAAGGAGAGAGGGGGGGGGAAGGGAAAGCAAGAGGGAGGCCTGGGCAGGAGTTACCCCTTGCTGAGAGACTTGACCCTGTCTCTGACGCCCATCTGAATGCAGTTACCCTCACACCTCCACCTCCAGGGTCAACAGCAGCCTGGCCAGCACCTGATCAAAGACACATCTGAAGTCAGAGGGAGCTGTTGTCAGACAGTAGGGAGAGAGTTCCAGTTTCATTTCCCCTGCAAGAAGTTAGACACATACACACTAAAGACTGCATTCTCTCCTAAAATGAATGAACCGGGCTGTCCACTGGAAAGCCCGGCAGAGAAGTCAGATGCTGGTGATCTGGGCTCTCACTTCTTCTGGAAGGAGCGTGTACACAACACATGTTTGGTACTTGTTCAGCCTTTGACGAGTGCAGACGGGCCCCTCGCTGGTGAGATGACCTGTCTAGAGGGTCGCACGCAGGAAGGAGAGAGAGGGAAAACGGGTTCAAAACTGGCAACTTAGAAATATTTCATCAGAACATCAGGAAGCTCGTGTTTACAAGCAGCAGTGGAATCCAGATGCATGATTCTCCTCAGAAGCAGTTGTTTCATGATTTTATGGTGGTAGATGGCGAAGCGAAATAAAGATAAATAATCATGCTGATGTGGTCTGGCATAGGTTGTGGATATACTGACACAGACATAGGTAGCATGAGGCCCGCGTCTGGGCCAAGCATCTCGTGTTCTTTACGACCCCTATCGCGTCCTGTGCGACTGCAGTGTTTGCATCCAGCGTTTTACTGGCCACTGCAGTGCGAAGAGAAATACATCCTTGGTTTTATTGGCAGGTTAGGACAAGCTCTGCTATAATGAGCGTTGGGTTCCCTTTGAAAGCGGCTCGAATTAGCTGGGAAAGAGGAGGATAAAAACGTTTGAATGAACTTTACTGGCTTTTTTTGTGCCCCATAGTTGGAGTGCGTAATCGAAAAGGCCTCTCTAGTTAAATGGCTCATGAATGATGCATTGGTGACGGCACAAGTCAACTCTGAACTCAGGACTAATTGATGATTGTGCACAAACACACGTCGGGCCTCCTCTGCATTGCGGTCGTTAGCGGTTATTTGATAAACAACAGGCTAATACGCTGATTATAACCAGTCAGCGGTGAGGTGGTTTGCTTTGTTTACATCCTAGTTACAGAGCGTACGGATCGTTACACCCGGTCCCCCCGGAGATGGGCATTTCAACCTCGCATTAAACGGAAACGCTAGAAAGGTCACCTGCGTTACACAGAACAGACTTAGCTTGTTAAAAACACCAAACCTCATCAGCCGTTGTCAGCGACCGCTAACCTTCGCTCTGTCGTTTTAGCCCTGAAACGATGTCTGCCTTGTGTGCGCATTAATGCTGAGAAGGCGGCATTCCTCCGGTCTGTTCTGCTTTCTCACTCTGGAAGGTTTTTTTCAAGGCTCATTCCTCTACCCGCCTCTGGCTTGCAGTGGTGTCTCGAAGCTTTTCTGGCAGAGGGCTTGGTGCGTTTGAAGGCCGTGCCACCCACTCAAACAAACCTGCGCTGCACCGCCAGGCCCTGACTGGAGGGGCATCAAACCGTCTCTGACAAAAGGACTTATTTCTTCGCCAAAAACGACAGACCTCACAGCAGAGAATAACTAGAGGGAAGGTTAGAAACACAAATAGACGGAATTCCCGAGTCACAGGCGTTCTGTGGCAACATGTGTTTGTGTGTGTGTGTGTTGAATGTGCACGTGTGTGTGTGTCATACCTGGCAAGCGGGGCCGCGGAGCGCGCTGACAAGAACCATTAAAGTTTATAGGCGTGAGGCACAGCTGCCTGTCAGGTTGACAGACAGCCCTACTCTACCCTCTTCTACTCTCTCCTCACCCCTCCTCACCCCTATCATCCCTCCTCACCCCTCCTCCACCCACCCCTCTTCACCTCCTCTTGCAGGGAAGAGGCAGAGGTGTTCAGCAGAGAGGAGGGATGGGGCACACACAGGCAGGAGGGATGGGGCACACACAGGCAGGAGAGATGGGGCACACACAGGCAGGAGAGATGGGGCACACACAGGCAGGAGGGATGGGGCACACACAGGCAGGAGGGATGGGGCACACACAGGCAGGAGGGATGGGGCAGGTTTGATGCCCAGGACTGAACAAAGTAGGCTGTTGTCTGAAGTGTGTGTGTGTGTGTGTGTGTGCCGTTTCCTTAAATGAGCTGACACACCATGGCAGCTCTCCATGTCCAACACACACAAATCACTTGTTCAATGTGAACTGTGTGTGTGTGTTCATTCTCCTATCAACCCCATCTCTCCGTGGGTGTCTTTGGGCTTTATCTCCATGATTATGGGGGAGGAGGGTGGTGTGTGTGTGTGTGTGTGTACAAAAGAGATTCATTCTACAGTTCTCAGAGTGTGCATGTGTTTTCATAGTGTGTGTGTTCACATGATGCAGCCTGTCGTGCCACAGCTGGATTAAAGTATCCCTCTCCTCTCCCCTCCCCACCCCCTCCCCACCCTCTCCCCTCCCCACCCTCTCCCCACCCTCTGTTTGGTTTCATTAAAAGAAAACGTTGAGCCTCTCCTCTCTGGCACGCTGCTCTGCCTCGCTAGCAGACCCAACCCTGGATCACCACCTCTTATGCCTCCACTTAGCAGCAGAATAGAGCATTGTCGTTATTAACCTCTGTGTTTGACAGATTTATAGTCGAATGGGTCTTCTGTAAAAGGATTCTCTCGTCTCTCTGTCCAATCTGGATGTGCAGGTGGCATCAGTGTTTGTTTTGGCGCACGCACACTGTCACGTGGCTGTGTTGGGTTTCCACGTGCGTGTGGCGTCTCACGCTGGACGCAGAGCGGGCGCTCTAGCGTGTCCCTGGAGGCCGTCAGGCCTTCCTGAATAGCAGGAGGCTGCGTGCATCTGCAGACCTCTCGTTGTCATGGTGACGAGTCGGACCTGGGCAGCAGGCCCAGGGTCATGCTATCATGGGCACCACAACCGGAACTCTGTTGTGTGAACTGGTATGGAGGCGTTTTTTGCCTCCTTAAAAGCTCCCCAAATACTCCCAATAAACTGGGTTGTTTTGCTCAGACAGTAAAGACTTTAGTTGATATTGTGAATCAGAAGTTGCCTGTTTGTTCCTGACAGCTGGAGTCGCTTCCTGAAGAGGTTCTGACCCAGAGGCCGAACGCCAACGCTGTCGTCTCCATGGAGAAGGTTCTGGAAGCTCACGGTGAGGACTCTTCACCAACACCACATGTTCTGATGCTACCGTGTCACACTCTACCCATGCTCTTTCCAGATATGACAAACTCCACCTAGTCATAACAGACCTCACCCTAAACATATATACTTACCCTAACCATACTTACCCTAACCCTCAATACCTCAGTGGATGTCGGCAGGTGTTTAACAGCCTGGCTGTGTCCGTGTGTCCTGCTCAGGTAAATACTGGCACTCCTTACAGCGCCTGGCCTCCACGCTGGGCTGCTCCCTGAGCGAGGCCCGCAGATGTGAGGCAGAGGAGGCAGAGGCCGTCACCGCCATGGCCTCGCTCTCCGTGGCCAGCAAGCACATGGGCAACAGGTACGAGGGGGGGTCTGGTGTGTGTGTGTGTGTCCTTGTCTGGTCAATGTAAACTGCTGAGTTTGAACTTTATTCATTATCAAAATCATTGTCGTTTTCAGTGTGTTCATGTGGTTATCGAGTGTTCATGTGGTTATCGAGTGTTCGTGTGGTTATCGAGTGTTCGTGTGGTTATCGAGTGTTCGTGTGGTTATCGAGTGTTCGTGTGGTTATCGAGTGTTCGTGTGGTTATCGAGTGTTCGTGTGGTTATCGAGTGTTTGTGTGGTTATCGAGTGTTCATGTGGTTATCGAGTGTTCATGTGGTCTGCTCTTCTGTCCAGGCCGGAGGAGGAGCCTATGGAGGAGGAGTCTCCCATGTAGAGACTTGTCTCTGACATCCCCCTGAGCCAATCACCAGTCTCCGTTTCAATTTGACCCGCCTCCTCTGCTGTGTCCGAGCAGGGCGTGTGCTCCTGAGGGCTCTCCTGCAGGGGGCGTCCAGACACGACCAACATCTCCCTCACGGGAACCCAATCGACCAATCACCGTAGGTGTTGTTGTCTGTACAGGAAGTAGGAGGCGACCAACCCTAGTCCTCAGTTGCCAGGTCTGCTTCTCAGGACCCTTTGGGATTTAAGGGGGGTTAACCGTCCCACTCTGGCAACCTTGAGTGCCAGTGCTTTTAAACAGTACGTAAACACGATGTATGAACCAGTCCGGTCGTTTCATCTGCTGCTGGATCCTTTCATCCAGGCAGCCACAGCCTGAGACGTAACGAGCCACCTGCTGCTTCTGTTTCTGGAAGACACTGAGGAAGGAGAGATTTTTGAGGGTTTTTTGAGACCAGGTGTTTTGCTAAAAGGAGATGCGAGGAAAGATGATGATGAACAGTAGTTCTGGTCAACGACAGATAGTGAAAGACTGTGAGTTTGTGCCTTTTGCCTGCCTGGTGCATTTTCACGCTGAACTCAGTGAAAGAGCTTTGCCTTAAAACCAGTTTTGGGGGAGAAGACCCCCAATCTCTTCTACCTTCTCATCCTTGATCTCGGCGAGGCTGTCGATGTCGGTACAATGTTGGCACATAGGACTGGGAGGCCCTTTGCATGTTTACCCATAATCCCCTGCGGCCAACCTACTGTCCCACCTTGTTCCTTTTCACTCTGCTCCCCCCCCCCCCCCTATCCTTCCCTGCTCCCCCTTAGCCTTTGAACTGTAGTGTGGAGGTAGTTGTTAGCTACACAGGACATAACATGGCTGGAGTCTTTCTCTCCTGGGAGCGAGCGAGCGGGCTGAAAGGTTTAGCGTCGCACCAGACATCAGCCCTCTAGTGAACGTTAGCATGCACTGTAGAGGAGCTACCTGCAGTTGAAGGAACTGCTGTTCAAATGTATTAGAAGTCATTAACAAGCCAAAGCATGACGTCTTATAGTCTCAAACCACTTAGTATTACAAACATATACGACAGGCTTTGCTATTGTTGCTGAACACTCAAGACGCTTGTGGTGGTCACGGATCTGTAAAAGAAACACACAACACAGAACTGACCCACAAAATATCATCGTAGTCTGATGACCAGATGTTTTGTGGTAGGAAAACGAATGTGTGCTTTTTCAGTTGTTCGTGTGTAGATCCTGTGGTCGTGCGTCTGTTGTCCAGGGCAGGTCCCGGCCTCCTCCACCCGACCTGGGCCGGGCCGGTCGCCGGGCCTGTCGCCGGGCCTGTCGCCGGGCCTGTCGCCGGGCCTGTCGCCGGGCCTGTCGCCGGGCCGGTCGCCGGGCCGGTCGCCGGGCCAGCCGAGTGGCCCTTCAGGCGTTAGGTGCTACCGAGTGTGTGCTTGTTTTTAGTCTTTGAGGTGGTCTATGGTAGACCTACAGTCTCTCTGCACAGGTGAGGCACGGGGAACTCATTTGTACTTTTTCATTCAACTACTCGCAGATCATGAATTACATGGATCCCTGTATCGACAGCATGCTATCTGACGGAACTTGAATTTGACGTCCGTAACTCTTTAGAGACTCTTAATGACGGCTACAGTATAGATCACTGAACTCACATCTTCACCAACTCATTTTTAGCCTTTTGGCAACTACCTTCAAGATTGTTTCTTCATCGAAGTGGTAGTCATTTGTGTATTGTACTTTCAATCGACATGTTTGAAACAGTGAAACACAGTAGTGATTGTTATTCCTCTTTGGTCATCTGGGTATTTTTACCACAGAATAGTTTTTGATGACTACTCCATTTTGTGTTTGTTCCTTTCACGTTTGTGTTTTTCTTTCCTGTCTCATTTTTGATGTTGTCTTTACCAAGTGGACTCCAGTGTCTTAAGTTTCTTTCTTTTTTTAACCTTTTTTAAATAATTTTTCTTGTCATTGTGTTGTTTTGAACCTTGTGTATCTCCTTCTGTTACACATTGTACAGTTGACACACTTTACTACATGTGAGGGTTCAGATCCTTGGTTTTGATGAGCAGCCGTTTCCTGACGTCGTCAGGGGAGGGCTGGGGGTGCAAACATTTCTACTTTGTATAATGATTCCAACAATTGTGTATTTACTATACTGTCTGTTCATAGTAGATTTCTATATGAAAAACTCTAAGTATATTATATATTATAAGATATTAGAAACTTGTTTTTTGAAGTTAGTATTGCAAGGCGACATGTTCATATTTCATTGGCTGGTCTGACTCTCTGCTGTTCACTGTTTGTGGCTGCCATTGGCTACGTGTTGAGTACGGTAAATCCTTATTGGGTGTCGTTTTTCTATGGCTGTACATGACTGGCATTGCCTTTGTCAACTCCACTAATGTGCTGTTTTCCCATATTTTGTTACAAAAGCTCTAATATTCCTTTTATGTATCTAGGCACTTTCTCCCAGTGAAACTGTACAAACTTATTTCTTGAGTTGAAAAATGTTATAGTTGAGAATACCAACTTGTTATATCTGACCAAAACTGACCCCCTTCATCCACTCTCCTGCTCCTTCTAGAGACCCTTCTACTAAGGATCTCAATACTCTTAAGGAGGGAACTTTTCCAGTTGAGCTTCGAAAAAAAGTGCTAGGAATAGAATCAGTCCATGTTATTTTTTTTACCGGTTCCCTTTGAAACACTGTGATGTTGTGCACCAGGACAAGCTACAGGTCCTGTTGTGTTCTTCATGTCGTGGTGCCACAGCTCCTCAGGTGTCAGGTCACCCTAACCGCTAGAACCGTCTCCCCCCTGACCCTTGACCCCTGAGCCCCAACACATTAGTTTACCAGCTGCAAATGTCCAGGAGGTCCAGATTTGGGTTCCATGTTCTGCCTCAGTCAAGGTAAGAAACCCAACAAACCTTTGATTTATTCAAAAGGAAATGGAGGGTTTATGAAATCAGGTGGTAAAGTGTGTTTCCCATACTTTTATCAATCCAATGCTTTGGAATGTGTGGGAATCACTCAAAGAATGGTACAGAATTGGGATGTTAAACTAGTAACTATTTTTGGGCATTAAATCTTTGTTTCTGGTTCTATGTTTTCCATTGCACTTGTCATTTCCCTTGGAAGTTAATTCCTGATTGTAATCCAGAAGAGATTCCTTCAAACAGCGATATGTTAGAGAAGGTCACCAAGATGAACAGAGAACATTGAATGCCTTTTACATTTGCAAAGATTCTGATGTTTCACTAATAGTTTGTGATTATTTGCGAGTGGATTGTTACCAAGTTGCACAAATCCCGCCCCTTTTCTAAGCCTCGCAATGCCTTGAAGCACCCGTCATGTTTAATTTCTTTAAACTCAAAGAGTCATACATTTGTAAAAGGGACTTTACTTTCACCTGGTTATTCTTGCGTGGAAGCCAGGTAGTCTGTCATAGTCAAAGGAAAAAACTTTACAATTAACGTTAAACAAGAAAGAACATTCCATGAGTTATTTTCTTTGTATGTTATTTTGTATTTAAAAGAATTCTGGGCATTTTTTTTTCTTCATCTGACTGGGCCTAAGGATTGTTGGTTGTTTATTGTATTGGCCTAGTTAGATCTGCTCTCTCCTCCTCACCTGCTCCTGGCCTCCTCTCTGCATGGTCCTAGCGTCCGCATGTCTCTGTCCCCTGTAACATATCTGCACATGAGCACTGAAGGACACCCACACTTAACCTGCATCCAGAGAGAAAGAGCGACATGGAGCCTCGCTCCTCCTCACTCTAAGGGTTCCCTGAGCGGTTTGACAGAAACATGCTTTCTGTGTCCAACAGACATTCTTTTTACTTAAAGAAACAAACAAAACAAAACTGAATGATGGGGGGGGGAGGGGACATTTGAATATTTTACAAAAACAATCTTTTATCTAGCACTTGTGACATACTGACAATAGATTTTATTGTATTTATGTAGAATATTGTTTTAGGGGTAGCTAACAACAGGTCGAGGACTGGGTGGATTCACTTTTATGGGCATCATGGATGGTTTGGGGAGGGAGGGAGGGAGGGCAGTATCATTTGAAGTCATCTGGCGTTATCAAAGGGCTCTGTCCAGATGGCTGGGTTATCATTGTTGTTCAGTTCCACTTCAGCCAGTTATGTCTGTGACCACTGTGGTTAAAATAAACAGTTCTAGGTTTACAAAATGTATTAAATGAATATTGTTTTTTTATTGTTTTGTTTTAACTTGTTCTCCATCGTTCCAGAATAGTACTTGTTTCTTGGGACCTTTTCTCTAACATGTTTTCTTTGACACTATATAAAATATCAAGTTTTGGAAAACCTTAATGTCTAGTTCTTCTTCGTGTTTTTTACATGCATGCAAACTCATAATTCCAAGTAAGCTGTACAGAAACTGACAAATATACACAGTACTATGTAAACACATGTCAGAATATAAAGCATAATTTGTTATAGTAACAAACTGTTCTTAGATAAACATGGTTACATTCAAGTTTTCTTTACGAAGATTAGAGAAACATATTATTCTACAAATCCACTAATTCCATCAAGGTCACGATACCACTGTGGTGAGAAACACTTCAAACTGCATCTGAAGTTCAGCTTTCATCGTGTCACGGGCAACGATTACTCGCCATTAAGTTTACAACTCAAATAGCACCAAACCACGACTAAACGTTTAATAAAACGAAGAATGGAGGTGGCGTCTTGAGGAGAGTGGAACTGCAGGAGGATCCTGCTGTTTCCCACTGTGGTCTAGTTAAGAGCTGGAGAGAGTTATCACAGGCGTATGTTAGTCTGGAGAGAGTTATCACAGGCGTATGTTAGTCTGGAGAGAGTTATCACAGGCGTATGTTAGTCTGGAGAGAGTTATCACAGGCGTATGTTAGTCTGGAGAGAGTTATCACAGGCGTATGTTAGTCTGGAGAGAGTTATCACAGGCGTATGTTAGTCTGGAGAGAGTTATCACAGGCGTATGTTAGTCTGGAGAGAGTTATCACAGGCGTATGTTAGTCTGGAGAGAGTTATCACAGGCGTATGATATAATGAATAATATAAAATTAATATTGTTAAATAAACCCAGGCCTTGCTTCAATCCAGGTACTTCCTGTTGGTCATCTCTCCGACACGACTGGACTGATAACCAGTGCTCTTCAACTCAGCTGTCACAAACCCAACATTTCTGTTGTCAAAGCGGTTGTCCACCCCTGAGTGGATCCTTTGACCTCTCACTGCCATCTCCAGCAGGGGGCGACAGTGCAAGACAGGCGCCCACAGTAGCCATAAGAGGGATTAGCCTTCCATTTGGAAGAGCCAAAGGTCAGTCCAGTGTCTGTGTTGGTGGGCGGGCGGGAGGGTGTTAAGACAACATTCCAAACACAGAACTGGCCTCGTCTGCGCTCGGTCAAATAAACAAGAGAGCAGTTTGCGTAGCGCAGGTCTGCCTTCCCGACTGAAGGTACAAGAAAACGCAAACAGTGTCATTGGTCGGTGGCATTGTGGGTCTGTTTGAATATTCATAAATCAGTGCTGCGTCCAGGTCAACAACCCAGAACGTCTGGAGAGGCTGAGAGCAAACGGAGACGCAAGTGACAATATTTGCCGTCTTACGGCGAAAGCAGTCAAAAGACCTTTCTGAATGAGGGGACCAACACAGGTGGGAGAAAGGTCTCTCTTCAACACCGCGCTGCTCTGACACACTAAGGACCGCGACCCGGGAACACACACCTACCGTCTCACCAGGAACTAGAGACTTCTTGCGGGCAACTCAACGTTGTGGTGCCAATGACCCCTGTGACGTTGGAGGAAGGGGGGGCGTCAGGTCATAGAAAGGGTGGGATGTCTTCAATCTTGTGCTCTGGAACCTTTCCAGGGTCAGCCCACAAGATGGTGCCTTTCTTCCCCACCACAAACCCCCACGACCAGGGACACCAGCTTGGGAACCCCGGAAACTCCCGTCTATTTTTCCTCCTCTCGTCCCCACAACGACACTCTGGTCTGCGGTGGCCCTCTCCTCCTACCCTGCTCATCCTCCTCCTACCCTGCTCATCCTCCTCCTACCCTGCTCATCCTCCTCCTACCCTGCTCATCCTCCTCCTACCCTGCTCATCCTCCTCCTACCCTGCTCATCCTCCTCCTACCCTGCTCATCCTCCTCCTACCCTGCTCATCCTCCTCCTACCCTGCTCATCCTCCTCCTACCCTGCTCATCCTCCTCCTACCCTGCTCATCCTCCTCCTACCCTGCTCATCCTCCTCCTACCCTGCTCATCCTCCTCCTACCCTGCTCATCCTCCTCCTACCCTGCTCATCCTCCTCCTACCCTGCTCATCCTCCTCCTACCCTGCTCATCCTCCTCCTACCCTGCTCATCCTCCTCCTACCCTGCTCATCCTCCTCCTACCCTGCTCATCCTCCTCCTACCCTGCTCATCCTCCTCCTACCCTGCTCATCCTCCTCCTACCCTGCTCATCCTCCTCCTACCCTGCTCATCCTCCTCCTACCCTGCTCATCCTCCTCCTACCCTGCTCATCCTCCTCCTACCCTGCTCATCCTCCTCCTACCCGGCTCATCCTCCTCCTACCCTGCTCATCCTCCTCCTACCCTGCTCATCCTCCTCCTACCCTGCTCATCCTCCTCCTACCCTGCTCATCCTCCTCCTACCCTGCTCATCCTCCTCCTACCCTGCTCATCCTCCTCCTACCCTGCTCATCCTCCTCCTACCCTGCTCATCCTCCTCCTACCCTGCTCATCCTCCTCCTACCCTGCTCATCCTCCTCCTACCCTGCTCATCCTCCTCCTACCCTGCTCATCCTCCTCCTACCCTGCTCATCCTCCTCCTACCCTGCTCATCCTCCTCCTACCCTGCTCATCCTCCTCCTACCCTGCTCATCCTCCTCCTACCCTGCTCATCCTCCTCCTACCCTGCTCATCCTCCTCCTACCCTGCTCATCCTCCTCCTACCCTGCTCATCCTCCTCCTACCCTGCTCATCCTCCTCCTACCCTGCTCATCCTCCTCCTACCCTGCTCATCCTCCTCCTACCCTGCTCATCCTCCTCCTACCCTGCTCATCCTCCTCCTACCCTGCTCATCCTCCTCCTACCCTGCTCATCCTCCTCCTACCCTGCTCATCCTCCTCCTACCCTGCTCATCCTCCTCCTACCCTGCTCATCCTCCTCCTACCCTGCTCATCCTCCTCCTACCCTGCTCATCCTCCTCCTACCCTGCTCATCCTCCTCCTACCCTGCTCATCCTCCTCCTACCCTGCTCATCCTCCTCCTACCCTGCTCATCCTCCTCCTACCCTGCTCATCCTCCTCCTACCCTGCTCATCCTCCTCCTACCCTGCTCATCCTCCTCCTACCCTGCTCATCCTCCTCCTACCCTGCTCATCCTCCTCCTACCCTGCTCATCCTCCTCCTACCCTGCTCATCCTCCTCCTACCCTGCTCATCCTCCTCCTACCCTGCTCATCCTCCTCCTACCCTGCTCATCCTCCTCCTACCCTGCTCATCCTCCTCCTACCCTGCTCATCCTCCTCCTACCCTGCTCATCCTCCTCCTACCCTGCTCATCCTCCTCCTACCCTGCTCATCCTCCTCCTACCCTGCTCATCCTCCTCCTACCCTGCTCATCCTCCTCCTACCCTGCTCATCCTCCTCCTACCCTGCTCATCCTCCTCCTACCCTGCTCATCCTCCTCCTACCCTGCTCATCCTCCTCCTACCCTGCTCATCCTCCTCCTACCCTGCTCATCCTCCTCCTACCCTGCTCATCCTCCTCCTACCCTGCTCATCCTCCTCCTACCCTGCTCATCCTCCTCCTACCCTGCTCATCCTCCTCCTACCCTGCTCATCCTCCTCCTACCCTGCTCATCCTCCTCCTACCCTGCTCATCCTCCTCCTACCCTGCTCATCCTCCTCCTACCCTGCTCATCCTCCTCCTACCCTGCTCATCCTCCTCCTACCCTGCTCATCCTCCTCCTACCCTGCTCATCCTCCTCCTACCCTGCTCATCCTCCTCCTACCCTGCTCATCCTCCTCCTACCCTGCTCATCCTCCTCCTACCCTGCTCATCCTCCTCCTACCCTGCTCATCCTCCTCCTACCCTGCTCATCCTCCTCCTACCCTGCTCATCCTCCTCCTACCCTGCTCATCCTCCTCCTACCCTGCTCATCCTCCTCCTACCCTGCTCATCCTCCTCCTACCCTGCTCATCCTCCTCCTACCCTGCTCATCCTCCTCCTACCCTGCTCATCCTCCTCCTACCCTGCTCATCCTCCTCCTACCCTGCTCATCCTCCTCCTACCCTGCTCATCCTCCTCCTACCCTGCTCATCCTCCTCCTACCCTGCTCATCCTCCTCCTACCCTGCTCATCCTCCTCCTACCCTGCTCATCCTCCTCCTACCCTGCTCATCCTCCTCCTACCCTGCTCATCCTCCTCCTACCCTGCTCATCCTCCTCCTACCCTGCTCATCCTCCTCCTACCCTGCTCATCCTCCTCCTACCCTGCTCATCCTCCTCCTACCCTGCTCATCCTCCTCCTACCCTGCATCACTTCCCTCTGTCATTATCTATCTCCCATATCAGAAGAAACAGCCTCGGTTGTAAATGTTGCTCTACTCCTGCTCCTCTCTTTAATTGCAGTCCTGACGGCCTGTGGAAGGGCTGCTGACCAGCTGGGGCTTCACAAGCAGGCAAAATTACAGATCAGAGTAATTGGGGAAAACTCCTGACCACGTGACAAACAGGCAATGAGGGATGAGTATTTATGAGTCATGACTAAGACGAGGAATCCAAGTGTTTTTCCGTAACTTAAACCACTCCCCCCCCCCCCCCCCCCAAACACAACACACACATTTCTCCCCATGGACCAATAAGGAAGAACCTATCACTTTACAGTGTACAGTCTGTAGTGGCTGGGGCCAAGGATGGGCCTGTGGAATGGGTTGCTCCAGGTCACAGCGACTGAGGGGTGGGTGGGATGGTTCTGGTGTCTCTGTCTCTCACTCTCACTTAAACACACACACACACACACACAAACCATTCCCATTATGAGAAACCTGTTTGGGTTAGTTTCCTTTATAAAAAGCTTCATCTGAAGTATCTCATAGTCACAGAATGATACAGGAAGTCAACAAGCTTGTATTGATATGAGCAGTTGGGCCATCGCCGTAAGTGATAAAACCTTTTTGATTTTGAATTATTATATTTGGACAGAATCTGTCCCCTTTGCTTGATTCCTCTGATTGATACCTTCTGTCTTTGTCTGAATTCTGTTACTGTGGTCTAAATTATAAAAGGGGTAATTTGATCAAAAAAAGTGGATACATTGTTTAAGTGCCTAACGTCTACACCGCAAATCATTGCTTTAGTACCACACTTTCCTGTTCTCATGACCACACAACAGCTCCAGGTATTCTGGGACACTGACACACTAAGGTTCCAGACCAAGCTGTTGTATATTCTCTAAAATCTGAATCTGCTTTTCATGATGTAATAGAAGCTTAAATTCTTTAGAATGAATCCTGTTTTTCCCCTTAAAAGAGGGAGAATTAATAAAGAATGGAATTTATGTGAAATCTTCGAATCTTGGAAGTGTACCACATACCTCTGGGTTCCATTGAATCATGTTGCAGGCTGATGGACCGTGTTGTGTATTTGACAAGCTGTCGGGTTTACTTGTCTTTCTGTGTGTTTAGACTAGTGAGCAAAGAACACACACACACAAACACACATCATGGTCTAGAAGGAGACTAAGCACAGAAGAGCACATTTAAACAAGACCACAAAGACAGTATTCTTGCAGGAAGATTGTGCTCTTGATTTTAAAGACAAAATGCCACACTCCAAAGCCTCACATTATTCAGTCATTCACCTGAAAGATATCTTGTGTCAAATATACTGAGATCTGAGGTAACAAAGTACAAATACTTTGTTACTGTACTTAAGTTGATTTGCGTGACACTAAAACAGGTGTAGTAATGGCTACTTTTTACTTAAGTATATGTCAGAGCCCATACTTCTTTTAACTTGAGTGAAAAAGTGTAGTCAGTACTTCAACTTTGACCAGAGTCTTTTTAAACATGGGTATCTGTACTACTACTTGACTGAAGGATGTGCGTACTTTTGCCACCTCTGGCTATTAGGTAATAGTAATGTTGATTGTTTGAATCAAAAGCAACTCATTCAATAGTACTCAATGTTTCTGTTTGACTCGTAGGATGTTCAGACTCTCCCTGGGTTTGTAAGAGGGAGCTCCAGAGCACTCTAGACATTCACATGAACTCCCCACACACCTTCATCAGAGACGCTGAGGAGGAAAAAGTCCACCTCAATTTATGCCTGTTGTGTTAGCCCAGATTATACAGGCAGCCTGTCATCTTCCTGCTGCACCAGATCAAAAAAGATGGAGGGAGTGAAAGAGGGGAGGAGAGGAAAGGATTTGCCTCCTCAGAGCTTTAGCTTTGCTCACATCATTCACACCGCAATTCCCCCAGGCAGGAATAACCTTGTAAAAGAGACTGTATGTGTTATCCTATAGAGCTCCACACAAGGAACACAGAGACTGTATGTGTTATCCTATAGAGCTCCACACAAGGAACACAGAGACTGTATGTGTTATCCTATAGAGCTCCACACAAGGAACACAGAGACTGTATGTGTTATCCTATAGAGCTCCACACAAGGAACACAGAGACTGTATGTGTTATCCTATAGAGCTCCACACAAGGAACACAGAGACTGTATGTGTTATCCTATAGAGCTCCACACAAGGAACACAGAGACTGTATGTGTTATCCTATAGAGCTCCACACAAGGAACACAGAGACTGTATGTGTTATCCTATAGAGCTCCACACAAGGAACACAGAGACTGTATGTGTTATCCTATAGAGCTCCACACAAGGAACACAGAGACTGTATGTGTTATCCTATAGAGCTCCACACAAGGAACACAGAGACTGTATGTGTTATCCTATAGAGCTCCACACAAGGAACACAGAGACTGTATGTGTTATCCTATAGAGCTCCACACAAGGAACACAGAGACTGTATGTGTTATCCTATAGAGCTCCACACAAGGAACACAGAGACTGTATGTGTTATCCTATAGAGCTCCACACAAGGAACACAGAGACTGTATGTGTTATCCTATAGAGCTCCACACAAGGAACACAGAGACTGTATGTGTTATCCTATAGAGCTCCACACAAGGAACACAGAGACTGTATGTGTTATCCTATAGAGCTCCACACAAGGAACACAGAGACTGTATGTGTTATCCTATAGAGCTCCACACAAGGAACACAGAGACTGTATGTGTTATCCTATAGAGCTCCACACAAGGAACACAGAGACTGTATGTGTTATCCTATAGAGCTCCACACAAGGAACACAGAGACTGTATGTGTTATCCTATAGAGCTCCACACAAGGAACACATTAACGTATGCTTTGTTTTTTTTCGTCACCCAGTGCCCCCTCCCCCCTCCTGCGTACACACACACACACACACAGTATCCATCACCCTCCTCCTCATTCAGCCACCAATATGAACAAAGCTATTGTTTGTTTGACTTGAATAGCGGTGATTTGGAAAGTGTATATTGTTCTACCTCTAGTAACTGGCTCCACGTGTTTCTTTTGTTATTATCTGATTGATTAGACATGGTTCAAGCCCATTGCTATGACCTATGGGCTAGTTCCTCTGAGCCAGTGTACACCATTATTGTAAATGTATGTTATCTAAATTCATTAGTATCAAGCCTACCTGAGAGATGTGTTTTAAAAAGGCACACCAAGAAGAAGAAAATAGATGAGCAGACAGATTACACAGAGGACCTTTATCATCCCTCTTAAAACGTTGGTACGGGTTGGTTGGTATGCAGAGGGTAGGGGAAAACTGTGATAGCATGTGGAATAAGAGAGAGGAGGGGAGGGGGGGAGATCGATAGAAAGGGAGAGGGGGGAGAGAGAGTGAGAGAGAGAGAGAGAGAGAGAGAGAGAGAGAGAGAGAGAGAGGAGAGAGAGAGAGAGAGAGAGAGAGAGAGAGAGAGAGAGAGAGAGAGAGAGAGAGAGAGAGAGAGAGAGAGAGAGAGAGAGAGAGAGAGAAAGAGAGAACAGGGCTTCTCCAGTAGCCTGACCCTGTGACCCCTGTTGACCCTGCCGTGACCCCTGGTGCTAATGAAGAGGAAAGTGGTCCACTGTGCAAACATGTCACAGTGTGGGACTGGACCCAGACCAGATCACGTTTCACTGCCCGGGTGACCGGGATCAACACCTTCTGCTCACACTGTTACCGATCACGCTCTGCGAGGGAGGGAGGGAGGGAGGGGGGGAGGGGGGGAGATACGAGAGCACACAGGCCACAGTGTTGGTCTGTGGCTCGTTGGTCTGGTCAGCCTCTCCAGCCTCTCATGTCACTAACCGTCCTGCTGTGAGTTCGCTGAGTGTCAGGTGACCTGCATGAATCATGTCTCGCTGTGTCTGAGCACAGTCATTTTAGTCGCTCCGATGAGTTTGTATGTGAAAGAGGAAAGATTGTGGTTTTAAACCTCTTCCAAGGACCTGAATACACACACACAGCCACAGCCACACACAAACACACAGCCACACACACAGACCGCAGTCTTACGCTCCAGTGCTCCAAGACCAGGGCCTTGGAAGGCCAGCTATGTTGAATTCAGAGGGTGATTTCCCCCTGGTTGGCTCATACTGGCATTCCTCCACATGCTCTTTTACAGCCATCTTTACAACCACTTTAGTGTTCTTAACCCATTTTCTTGTCCAGCTTCATTCCTTCGCTCAGAAAGCTGGTGGAAACCTCCCAGAGCTGGAGAAAGGCTGGGGCCAGAGGGAGGAGGGAGAGAGGCTGGGGTCAGAGGGAGAGAGGCTGGGGTCAGAGGGAGAGAGGCTGGGGTCAGAGGGAGGAGGGAGAGAGGCTGGGGTCAGAGGGAGGAGGGAGAGAGGCTGGGGTCAGAGGGAGGAGGGAGAGAGGCTGGGGCCAGAGGGAGGAGGGAGAGAGGATGGGGTCAGAGGGAGAGAGGCTGGGGCCAGAGGGAGGAGGGAGAGAGGCTGGGGTCAGAGGGAGGAGGGAGAGAGGCTGGGGTCAGAGGGAGGAGGGAGAGAGGATGGGGCCAGAGGGAGGAGGGAGAGAGGCTGGGGTCAGAGGGAGAGAGGCTGGGGCCAGAGGGAGGAGGGAGAGAGGCTGGGGTCAGAGGGAGGAGGGAGAGAGGCTGGGGCCAGAGGGAGGAGGGAGAGAGGCTGGGGTCAGAGGGAGGAGGGAGAGAGGATGGGGTCAGAGGGAGAGAGGCTGGGGCCAGAGGGAGGAGGGAGAGAGGCTGGGGTCAGAGGGAGGAGGGAGAGAGGCTGGGGTCAGAGGGAGGAGGGAGAGAGGCTGGGGTCAGAGGGAGGAGGGAGAGAGGATGGGGCCAGAGGGAGGAGGGAGAGAGGCTGGGGTCAGAGGGAGAGAGGCTGGGGCCAGAGGGAGGAGGGAGAGAGGCTGGGGTCAGAGGAGGAGGGAGGGAGGCTGGTGCCAGAGGGAGAGAGGCTGGGGCCAGAGGGAGAGAGGCTGGGGTCAGAGGGAGAGAGGCTGGGGCCAGAGGGAGAGAGGGAGAGAGGCTGGGGTCAGAGGGAGAGAGGCTGGGGCCAGAGGGAGAGAGAGGGAGAGAGGCTGGGGTCAGAGGGAGGAGGGAGAGAGGCTGGGGTCAGAGGGAGGAGGGAGAGAGGCTGGGGTCTGAGGGAGGAGGGAGAGAGGCTGGGGCCAGAGGGAGGAGGGAGAGAGGCTGGGGCGCAGGATGAAAAGGGTGGCTTGGGGACAGCATTGGTGCAGACGTACACTCCAACACAAACACAGACACACACATAGACACACACACCAAAACATACACACACTCTCCACCACAGACACAGGTTAGGACACGAGGGGCTGATACCAGGTGTTGGGATGCCAGGCTTCAGCCGTCCACCAGACTCTACACGGGGGATCAAGCCACCGCTCCCCGACCTAATGAGCCCCGATCCTGGGATGAGCCCCGCGGTGATGAGGCTCCTCTGTGTGGAATTAAAGTATTAGAGGTTCTGATTAACGATGGAGGGAGCAGAGGAAATAGGAGAGGAATGGAAGAGAGCCCAGAAAGCTCTTCTGTCGATTCACTTCTGTCTAGGAAGCCCGAAGAAGAAGAAGAAAGCGCATTGACTGAATTCCGTGAGCGCTGTTGAAGGCCGGAGCCGGAATGCTCTGGATGGTTTCCGTAAACACTGCGGCCAGGGCAAATGTTCGGCACCTGTTCGGTGCTGCAGAGCTGGGGGGCGAGGAGTGTCAAAGATGTAGTGATTTCAGACGGTGTTGATATTACCAGCACTAATCAGGCTCTACTTAAATAGGAATAATAAACATAGCGGGAAGCGCACATACATAGCGGGTCTAGCCGCATGTGCGTGGTTACAGTGCCGGGTCAGTCAGCCTACCGCCTGGGAAACAGGTGCACCAAATGCACTACTCTTTCCCTGTATTTTAATTTCTTAACAACATGATTAGTAGTACTGCATCAGTATTTGCAGACTATATTCTTCTCGATAGGCCCGCTATATCATTAACCAAATAGGCGTTATTATTTAACTGCTTACGGTTTTATATGAGCTTATATGGGTATTAAAAAGTCAAGTGCTTATTTAATTCAACAGGCCTAAATAGTTCTCTTGAAAGGCCTGCTCCATTTCAGACTAGACCCTAGCTGGAGAGAGGATGTGAGTCGGCATCAACGCAGCTGACTTTTAGATTTAGAGAAGGAAAACGCTTCACTAGTGCCGACACCAACCCCCACAAATGCTGAAGCAACCTTAACATTTAAGCGAGGCCGACCGAACATGAAATCCTGTTTGAGGCACACACAGCGTAAACCTTTACTTTATCCCTTTACTGCAAATTAAAATTTTGTAGCTTTTTCCGTCTGATTTTACAGGAAACATCTGGAGCTCTCGCGCCGCTGGAGCAGTTGCCCTCGGGTGATTTCGTGCTCTTTGGCTGTGAGCGCGCGGGATAATGAGCCGTTATCAAACGCGCTGCCATGGCCTAATCAAGCCGGGCGGGCAGACCAAACCTTCCCCTCACTTCATGAATAGGTACCCACCAACTCCTTTCAATGCCAAATAGACTTGCTCACTATGTTCAAAACTCGCTCAAAACACAAGACAACTTTCCTCAGTTATAGGGATTCTTTGAAGCTCAGTTGTGGTGGAAATAGCTTATCTTCTCAGTTGAAGGAAACAGTGCCATAGGCCTATTCCATTTTAAGAGCCAAATGTAGGCTAATTTACACACCTGCAAATGTACCACTCCATAATTCGACCGTTTCATAGACTTAGGTGCAGTATATATAGGAGAACGCCTGGTCTGGTCTGCGCAGAGGACCGGTCTACCCTGGAACAGCAGGATTATAATTCGACACAGAGATTCCACACCCAGGAGTGTATCACGCGCTAAAGTCCCTATAATAGTCCCTATAATAAATCACTGATAGGCTACATAGCAGCGAACGCAGACCATCTCTCCATGTATGTATTCTTATAGCTTACATGTCCAAAGATTACGTGTGCTGTATTGTTAGACCTATATGAAGGTGGATATTGCTTGCGTTTTAAATGAATACAATTCATTCTCTCATTCAGATCGTGATGAGTTGGGTGGATGCTGCAAATTCATCGCAGGTGCCTCCCTTCAAACCTGCCAGTTTATGTCTCCAAGGATTTCGACACAGATCTTGAAAATTACAAAGAAACATATCACATTCGGATAGGCCTATACTCATAGTTGCAGGATATTATTAGAAACAGCTATTTTAAAGTGCTAAAATGTAAGATAGATTTTATCAAATGGATCATAGTGGTGCATCCTATCTCCCACATAGGTCCACGGTTTTGCTGGTATATTTAAAATAAATGTAATAAATAAGTAGCCTGGGCTACACAATTAAACTTTGAGTGCCTTCTCTAAATTGCAGTAGCCCTGTTTGTCTTAACAATAAGGTCCATTCACTGTTTAGATTTATATCAAACCATGTCTGGGAAAATGAGATGTAAACACTTTTATGCGTTGAGAGTGTGGGGGTAGATAGAGGAAAACTAAGAGGCCGGTCCGGTATTTAAAGCTGTACGCGATTTCTTGTCGTTATCTGCGGTTGTTCGGGCTCCCTTGCTCGTTAAATTGCTCGCCCCAGGGCATTGCTATTTAAATGATTACTTGTTATTAAATCGGACAAGCCTTTTATATGCATGGGTTTGAAACTGGCTCGAATTTCCCCGTTAATGAAGCTGTACGGTTTTATGGCAGTTTAACCTGTGTTTTCTTTTCACAAGAGAAGGGAATTAAATAACTAAACAGAATCTCACACTATACAAAGAATATAGGCCTACAAGCACCGAATCTACGTAGACCAAGACAACGTAACTTCAGCAACTAGGCTACTGTAAGCATGTTTTGTGATAGTGTGATTTTAAAATTAAAATAAATATATTTTCATGCAACATTGTGAAATTACCTATGATGTGATGCAAAATGGAAGTTCATCATAAAAATTATTTGAGTTTCGTTCAACTATCCATGTCTATACTGAATTGATGAACTAATTTACTTAACAAAATTACCACAGCTTGAATAGACAGTGGCTGGTAGTCGAAATAAACCAATGAGCTCGGCTTCGTTCAAAAATATGTTTTAATAAATAAGCAAAAATTTACATTGGACAGAGTTGAAAGACTTGTAAAATTCAAATCAGTAAAAGTCCATGCAGCGTAATTCAGTAATGGTTCTAAATTGCATTTGTCCCTTTACAAGCTGATATAGACAGGTATGTACAATACGTGTTCTTTTATATATAATATATATATATATACTTCTATTTAGAGTTTTACACAAAAAAAGAAGAAAATATTTCCGAAAAAAATATGACTTTTTCTGTAGAGCCTACTTCCGGCCAAAAGACAGGTTCAGAAAGCGCGGGGAGGGGGGCGCTCGGCAGGCACGCGACAGGTCTGTAGAATATGCTGGTCCACCGCTGACTTCCACAGTTCCTTCCTAGTGTAAATTCTATGAACACGTTAAAGTTTAACAGTATGCGTTTCTTTTCCATGTCTTTGAGGTTTGTGGGTTCTTCAATATAGCCTATCCTTAGGTGTCTTCATATACTCTGCAGAAGTACACAGTCTGTAGGGGGGAAAACAATTTCCAATGATCAAAGTAGGCCCATTCGTTCAAGAACTGAAAAATAATCACATTGCAGGCTTATATGTTCAGCCTCACGCCCCATTAAAAAGGAAAGACTGTTTTTGAAAAGTTAAATGGCATCACTGGTATGGGAAGTCATTAATGAAACCATTATTTGCCCTTGAGTGAAACCATATGCCAATAGGAGAAAGTGATTTTAGTTTGTGTCTGTAGGCCCACTGTAAAATAATATCAATAACAATTATTTCTAGCACCTGTTGAAAGGCCATATATTTCCATGGTGGAACAGGCCTTAATCCAAAATCTAACCCAAATTAACATAGTGAAGATGGCATGATGCAATTTAACTGCATGGGCTAAATATAATATATATACAATACAGGCTATATGATAATAATAATAATATTTGTGTAGCCTATATAGGTAGGCTATAGCCTGTACACACAAATATTTGAATGGTGAAATCATTTAAATATTTCTGTAGTATAGCAAGATACAGAATAGTGTTTGTCTCATAATATGGTTGCTCATCTTAATATCAAATTTCAGAAATGCAAAGGAACCTAGCTATTCGAGTTTCTCATTGTAATTTTCTTTCATTCCAAGCAGGCCAGTGAAAGACAAAACCACAGTGACGGCAGCACTGGACTTGGCGTCCGGTTTCGTTTAAGAAAGGCTACCTTTAAATGTACAGTGTTTACACAAATCACCATGTAGTTTATTTTCCCTCTTGGTATATGCTATGTCATGGTTTATATGACAACAAAGCTTTGTTGATGAACGATTACGAGTGGGCGGCTCGTAAACTGCATAGGCCTACCAGTCCATGAGACATAAACAAACTACCCTATTTTCTTCCAGAAGTAACGTGTCATTCCATGTCATGTCGTCATGTCGACAAATGTTGACTCTGATCTTTACAACAGGTTGCCGCCATTTACTGAACCAACTGTGTTAATGCTGTATCCTCCCCAAGCCAATTTGTTAACGAATCTGTCAAACAGGCAGCATTTATGCTTTTGCCTATACTCGTTCCTTTTCATAGGTCTAATCAATTAGGAATCATTCGATTTTTACGAAAACAATCACCATACGAATGTGATACGTTTTTAAGACAAACTCAAAGTATATTGACTAAATAAGAAGCACAAACTATGAAACAACTCGACTGTTTTGTTAGTATTGTTGATAAAGATGCATGAATAGGCTTAACCGACCAGCGCCATGACACTACGATTGAGCGCGTTATCAAAGTATAAGAAGAGGCCTTTAGAAAGCCTCGAAACATTTTGGTTCCTGATGAGCTCCAAGCATAAAACATCTTTAACCCTCGTGCTGCCTTCGGGTCACATGACCCAAAGGTTCATAACGAACCATCGTTGTGTTTACCCAATTTTACCCAATACAAAAACAAATAAAAATAATTTTCTTTTAACCTTCGCAATGTGGGGGGTCTGAGACACCCCAACGGTTAAAAGAAAATGCTTCACTTTGTTTTTGTATGCGGTAAAGTTGTCGCAATACGACGGTGGGTCACAATGACTGATGGGTCAGAATGACCCGAAGATAACACAAGGGTTAATCAAACGCTGACTCCAACCTACAGCCCAGGTGACGCGTTTCCGCGGTCTCTTGAACGGCAATATCTCCTAAAACCCATTGGTCTTAACATGTTTCTGTGTAGGCCTTATAGAAAGCGGCCAAGACCAAGGTTAATAGGCTACCGGACGATTTAAACGTGTTTTCAAGATTCAACGTCACAAGCAAACGAATCGAAATTATCTCAAAACATTATTAAAATGCATGCATGGAGTTTCTTATTATCGTGACAGTAGAATATAATATGTTATTAAAAAATTGGACAAATTGGGGTTGACCTGACTCGAGTCAAGTCATCTACACGCGCTACTGCGCACGTGTGTCCGTGAGCAGAGTGATGGAGGGCTCGCTAGACCCAGAGGTCCTGATGTGAAATACAGGAACTGTGTTTCATCTGCCTTTCATCTCACAGCAATGTCTTGGAGAGTCTTCTAGTACTGGCTTATATCATGCTGTTAACCGCAATGTTATTTACGCATCCATTGTGCCTACTAGATAGCCTACAGTTACGGAAATGGATGTGAACAAATCTGGCGGTATACGTTATAACATTTATAGTATGAGAAATCCTAATAATATTTTCTTATCTTTTCGTTTGACCCAGAGATGGATTTGCCACCTACCGCTTTGGCATTAAGTGAACGGCTTTGGATGCTAGTGAGATGCAGACATTGACCACGCGCCCTCCATCCTCCACACCGAGAAGGCGTAACTGAGTCTCTCGTGCGCAACGTAACTGCAGCTCGACATCTTGTTGTCCATCTCGTCGCTCTGTAGCACTTGATAGAGAAAATCGATGTATCTGGAAGCCAGTTTCAGTGTCTGTATCTTGCTCAGTTTATCCGACGGCAGCGTCGGGATGATTTTGCGTAAAGACGCGAAGGCTTCGTTGAGCGACTGAGTCCGTTGCCTCTCCCTGACGTTGGCCAGCACGCGCTGATTCTGCAGCTCCTCGTAGGACTGCGTGCTGCTGGGACTCGGTTTTTTGCCTCGTTTCACGGATCCCGGACTGCTGTCCTCGCTCGACTTTTTACTGTGTCTCCTCTTCCTTCCAAATCTTTTCTGTTGTCTGTCCAGCTCCTCCTCGCTGGTCACTAGGCTATCCACAGGGGAAACCGGGGAACTTGAGCCCTCTTCCATTTCTTTTTTAAAGAAATGCAAGGATAACGAAGAAAAAACGTTCTCCACTTTTGAAGCCGTGGTGACAAAAATATATCCGTAAAAGGCAGACGCCCACAAGGCTCTTGTGTTTCTCTCTCAGTGTGCCCCGGACGAGAGGAGTTTAGGCTCTACTGCTATCAAAATCTGGCACTTGGCACAGTTCTTCGCTCGCAGGAAGTTTTTACCCCCAATTTTTTTGGGAAACTTTATCCAAGTTTCAGATGCTAAATAGTTGTCTGGGTGGAGGGGGAGGTTGTATCGGCCTCTGATTGGACGCCTAATAAACAGGAGGGAACAGTCTAGAGTTACACTCCATCACTCCTGGGATCTCAGCTACAGAGTACTTCAGAAGGCAGAAAAAACGTCAATTTTCCAGATAGGCACGTGAATAGTAAGAACATAATGGCATATTAATGAAGTAAACATAAAGGCTGTAACCAATTCGTAATTATTACCTACCTATGCATGTGGAAATCATCTACTCACTATATTCAGTGTGTATAGGCTTTTTAAAAGTATGTTTTGTTTATAATTTAGAAAAATAAATATTGTCGGTAGGTTAATGTACATGCTCTTGTTCGATTTGTTTGGCCTGCGTCATACTGCAATAACTACGGAATAGACTTCATTATAAATGCATGTTCTCTAGCATGTGGAAATTATACATGCACAGGCATAGGGAAAAAGATCCCTTTGATCCCTAATCTAATCACAAGTCTGAATGCTTTCCCAAGTTTTATAATGTGGAAGTAAAACAGGAAGAAAGCTTAAACTAACCAAGCAGTTCTCCGGTTTCGGCGGACGCCTCCACTGGACATTTCCACGCGCTTTGTCCACCTCTTGATGTGTGATGTCATGTTTTCTACACATAGCACGCGGCACAGGTGGCTCGTATTAAAGTCCGAATTATCTGCTGCCAAAATCCGCAGATTTTCCGAGTCAGCTGACAGTTCCCTGTTGAGATGGTCGTATTATTTCTTCAATCCTATGAATGTGAAATAAATCTATGGGAATGCTATTGTAAAGGATTTCAACATCATATAGTACAAATACATCGCTGTAGGCCATTTCATGGATAAATTAATTTATTTCATCCATTCACTTAGGTTAATGATTCGTTTTATTATGTTAGACCTAGTGCTTGGGATAGTTTACAAATGTTCTGAAAGTCGCGCTGTTTTCCAACACGTTTATTTGATAATTCACTTTATTAACAACAGGCTTTGTAACCTGTACACGAAAACATCTGTCTTGCACAAATGTACAGCATGTTAAGTGACCCTTGTTGTTGCTCGCGAAGGGGGTGGAAATTAATATGTCTTCAGTTAATTGGACGTTTCACAATTATTCATGAAAGAGCTGGCTTAAGGAGATGTGCTGGCAAAACCTCAGAGATTCTGTTGCCTGTTTGGCCATCTGAACTCAGGGTCTGGTGTTTCTCTGACTAGAATAGTAATACTGTGTGTCACCCTGCTCTTAGCAGCATCCAGAGCTCACATGACAAATCAGTTTCATTTCAGAGGGGGACATGTGGTCATATTTGTAAGGCTATATTTTTTGATAACTTAGGTTTAAGGAGAAATGTAACATTTTACACATGTAATGAGATATGGCAAAAGTACACACATCCTTTACTCAGGTAAAAGTACAGATACTCATGTTTAAAAAGAGTCTACATAAAAGTTGATGAACTGAATACACTTTTTCACTCAAGTTAAAGTAAAGAAGTATGGGCTCTGACATACAGCCAACTAAAGTAAAAAGTAGTCATTACTACTACCTGTTATAGTAAAAAATTGACAGACAAATAATGAAGTACTGATAACAGATCAAAATCTACTGAAGTACAGTACCAATCTCTGCAACAGTGTAACAACAGTGTAATAATACAATAACAGTGTTACAACAGTGCAGAGATAGTAACTGGACCTCACATCATATTAATACATGAATACAAAAAGACACTATTGACACGCAGCACATTCACCTTTTTTTCGCAATGATTTTGTCAACCTTTTGGAACTTTTTTTAGAAATATAATATTTATATTTTCATATATGCGTGATAGCCAGGAAATTAAAAAGGGAGCGTAATTACAAGAAATATTGATCATGCCACCAAATACAGATTAAAATTTAAGTAACAAGTCTGGTTTTAAAACATAAAAAGTAGAAAGTACAGATAAAAAATGTAAGGAGTGAAAGTAAAACGTCAGAATTTTTTTTGGTGAAGTAAAGTACTGATACCAGAAAAATGTACCCAAATACAATAACAAAGTATTTGTACTTTGTTACTTCCCATCTCTGCATGTAATTCACTTACTGCCATGCATGGATGCAAGGCTGAAACCACCACACACTCTCTCTCTCACACACACACACACACTTTCCCCTGATTACACTCCCTGACCCTTTGCTCCTTTTTTCCACGTTAGCAAGAGGCCCGTGCACCCAGGGGAGCGGGGCTCTGCTCTGCAGACAGGGGCTGATCTTGCACAGGGCCTGAGAGGCACCATGCACACAGGACCCAGGCCAAACCCTTCTCTCTCCACCACTGTAAACTTTCAAGAAACAATGGTCAAGTTTTCCCTCCTAAATTCAAGCGCAGAGTACACACTTGACAGCTAATAGTTACACTGTAACTCCTCATACTTTCCACGTTGGTCATATCTAAACAATGACAACAAGGGCAAGGACAGACTTCCTGGTTCAACTGCATTACATGCAGACCCAACATTCTGGGAGGAAACACTTCAACCATATTCCTGGGGACCGGAGATTCCTTCAGCTACAGGTGGTGTGGACCTGCAGCTTGATCTGATACTGCTCACATCTGGTTCACCTCAGAGACGAGAGAGCAGACCGGCTGACCAGACCAACAAGGGGCTGGCCTCTTGTTCGTTGATTGCCAACGAGCGATAGATCACGTCTCCTGTTAGATATCTGCAGACCGTGAGCCTCCGCTGTGTGTTCTTCTGTTTGGAAAATCTTTATTGATTAGTTGTTGTCTTTATCTGCAAATTACAATCATTGATACAGAATATTTTAAAATCTAACAACCATTCTTAGTAATCAACTATTAATCAACTGTCTTTTCCAGTTTATGTGGTCTGGCAGTGTTTTTTTACCATTGCTTAAAAGCCCCAAATATCTCTTCCAGGATGAAGGCCCTTCTAGGCACGCTAGCCCAGAGGGAGCGTGCTGAAAGAGAGAGGTAGATTGAGGTACAGGAAGAAAGAGGTACATTAAGGGAGGGAGAGAGAGAGAGAAAGAGAGACAGAGAGAGGTAGATTGAGAGAGACAGAGACAGAAACAGGAGAGAGAGGAGAGAGACAGAAAGAGAGAGAGAGAGAGAGCACGAGCTGGTGTCAGATCAAAGATGAGCCCAGGCTGTATTTCACCCGGTTGGGATGACGCACTGCTATCTCCCTGACACCTCAAAACCAGCTCCACATGGTGCTGGGGGTTCCTGCTTAACAAGCCCAGATCCCTTCTACTGAGGCCTGTCACATCAATAGGCACACATCCTTCACGCACGCCGGCCTTAGATCACGGTCATAAAGAGAAACGAGTGGCCGGTGGGTAGAGAGAGGGAGAGAGAGAGAGGGAGAGGGAGAGAGAGAGAGAGAGAGAGAGAGAGAGAGAGAGAGAGAGAGAGAGAGAGAGAGAGAGAGAGAGAGAGAGAGAGAGAGAGAGAGAGAGAGAGAGAGAGAGATGACCCGACATGTGCGGCATCAGTCAAGCCAGTCAGGGCTTTTATGAAGCGTCTGGCTGAAAAGCCAAATCACTGGATGCGGGGCTGGGCCTCGTTCAGTCCTCAGATCTGAGAGGGGTTATGGAAGTGTTAGGAAGGGTTATGATTTGTTGGAGAGCCCCGACTTTGTGATGAGTGGAATTTTACCGTCCATGTGCATGCCAGAAATGCGTACCCCTGGGTCTGGCCTGGATGCTCCTGAGACTCACCCCAAATGATCTTGTTCAGTGGATCTAAAGATTTTAGATGAACCCTGTGTGTGTGTGTGTGTGTGTGTGTGTGTGTGTGTGTGTGTGTGTGTGTGTGTGTGTGTGTCTGAGTGCCTCCTTGAATAAGTGTCTGCTTCTTCACATTCATGTGTGTACATGTATCAGACAAGATGATTCAAAATATGTTTTTTGTCGTCGTCACAATAGTAGTGAGTTTGTTATCTATGAAACCGTAAAGTCCCAGAGTCAACACCACAGTTCCTCTGACAGCAGTTACGTGCTATACTGTATTGTCGGCAGTCACTATACTGTACTGTACTGCAGTCACTATACTGTACTGTACTGCAGTCACTATACTATACTGTACTGTACTGTACTGACAGCAGTCACTATACTGTACTCACTTTCCTCCATTCTTCTCAGCAACTCTGATGACAAAGTGTTTCTGAAATCACATTAGGGGCCCTTCATAATGGCTTCATTGGTGAGTGTAACAGCTTTAACCGTTCAGGTTTTGTTTAATACGGTTCCTTTTTTTCTTCGTTTTCTGCCACTCTGACTCCAGTGTGGAAAAGGGCCTGGGGGGTGGGCCTGTGGGGCTTTTAGGGGGCTTTGGGGGGTGGGGGGGGGTCTGGGGACCCCCACTGAGTCACCTTCCACTTTGATATCCCAACGGGGAGAAGAAAATAGGCCAGCACCCCCTACCCAAAACACACATACACTCCACCTCCAAACACACACTCATACATACTTCACCCCCAAGTGCAACAGCAATCAGTTTGATCCATACACTATCTAGAACCTCACTGGTCCATTCATAGATATTTCATCTTTAAGTTCAAACAATGTGTGTTTTGTGAAGTTGAATGATTTATGCATTTTGATATATATTAAAGTGGGCTCCTGGAAAAAAAGAGAGAACTTAGTGGAGAAGGTCCTTGAGTGCAGTCAGGAAATTTCCACAGCTCCCCCTCCCCCCTCACCCACCCCCACTGCTCCCTCAATCACCCCCCCCCTCCCGCCCCAGTGCTCCCTCGACCCCCCCTTCTCACCCTCAGCCTCGCCTCGCCTCCCCCACCTAAAGTTTTCGACCTGTACTCAACTCAAACAAGTTTCATTGACTTGACAGTTACAAAAAACAGTGTTGCCAAAGCAATTATGTCTGAGAAAAACGCAATTATATTCATTTTGCATGTGAAACTTCAGAATCTGAACCCTTTGACGACGAAAAAGGCCCAAACATGGGTCAGAATTTAGGTTTTGGCTCCATGCAAGTGAAGCAAATTCAGTTGACAAACAAGACGAGCAACTGATCATCAGTTAGGCGTTGATGGGGGGTGGAGGGGGGTGGAGGGGGGGTGGAGGGGGGGTGGAGGGGGGTGGAGGGGGGGTGGAGGGGGGGTGGAGGGGGGGTGGAGGGGGGGTGTGGAGGTCTCTGTCTCCAGCACAAACACGGCTGTGTAATTAGTGTTGTACTTGTGACCCGGATGCCAGGGTTAGCACACGGGTCAGGTCTGATTCACAGAGACCTGTGGAAGCAGCTGGCCTGCTCTGGCCCGGCCATGCTGGCGTGGGGCTCCACTAGCTGGGGGGAACACAGTGGAGCACTGGGCAAACACCAGCCCTGTTTGTTCAACTGATTGGCTGAAGTTCGCTGGGTGAAGATGGGGTTGTCAACACAGAGGAGGGCTTTACAGGCAACCGTCAGTCCCTATATCTCACCTCAGCCCCAGGCCCTGTTACACCCTTACACTTGGCAAAGACCTGACGATTTCGGCTGTTCATATTGGAAAGGCAATAAAGCTCTCCCCCAGCCGGGTAAGGTATCCCTCCACACCTGCACAACCACCTCATCATTAAATTACCTTTGGGGGGCAAAAACTCAGTCTTGGGGTTAGACATGCTAGCCGCCTGCAACAATCACCTTTTACTAGCCACACTAGCTAGCCCCCTCGACTCATAACACCTCGGAAAGCCTTAAAAGCAGAGCTGTGTTTGTTTAGACTCTGTGCTTGCTCTGAGCATGCAGAGAGCTGTGATCCTGGTCCAACCGGGGTCCCAGAGCTCGTCTGAGCCTCCAGCCCTCCCCCCTGCTGCCTGGACCCCCAGCCCCAGGGGCCCAGGACGCATTGTAAAGACGACAGCATGCTTCTCCCACCCCCACACACCAATCAGAGTTATTAGCTCTGAGGCTACCGCGCCACCCTGTGAAGAGCAGGCTAGATGAGGAAAGCAGGTGAGGTATTTAACTAGTGTTTCACAGCTCTTAAAGTGCCACGGTGAGATGGGCGTTAGTGGGCTGTGGAGTCAGCATTTCTTTTCTTTTTTGCAGCTTCTGTCTGCAGAATAACAATCATTCTCTTATTCTCAAACACATCTAGTGTTGGTGGTTGACTGGCTGGTTTTGTGTTGATTTTATTTCCATACGGACCCGGCACCTGGTCGAAGAGTCTGAGGAATTGGTCAACGACGTTGCGGAAAATGAGCCATGCGGGTTTGCTTGGCATTGTCACGGTGAATAAGGTCAAATTCATCACCTGTAAGAGCTTACAAATAATTCACATCTGAAAATGCTCAGACTGAAGTTTCCTTCCTCTACAGGTATGCCATCAATCTGGAGATAATATAGATATACGGCATTTGCATGAAGTGTTTGGCATGTACTGACAGTTTGGCAGATTATTGACCTGAGGGAGCTGGAGGAGCTCTCAGACTGAGGACAGAAGAGATGAAGAGAGGATCCTGACCCTCGCTCCATTCACTACTCCACAGATAGAGAGAGAGAGAGAGAGAGAGAGAGAGAGAGAGAGAGAGAGAGAGAGAGACAGAGACAGAGACAGAGAGAGACAGAGAGAGACAGAGAGAGACAGAGAGAGACAGAGAGAGACAGAGAGAGACAGAGAGAGAGAGACAGAGAGAGACAGAGAGAGACAGAGAGAGACAGAGAGAGACAGAGAGATGTGGGCCCACACAGCCTGTTGTTCCCTGAGAGAACACACTTCTTTTACTCAGTTTCAGTGTGCCACATTGCACAAGATCGCTGACAGAAGTGGGTTTGGTATGTAAGCATGGTCATACCAGCCATTTTTCCCTCTTAAAATAATAAACGGTTCTGAAAGCAGTGGTTTCCTGGCAGGTATAGTACACCCTTCTGACTCACACGGAGGATTTGTCAACGCGACTGCAAAGGAACGGAATCCCTTTTGTGTTTCTGTTTTATGGTATTCAGGTCTACTTGTTTTGCCAAACATTACAGAACAATACATTAACGTGTTTGTGTGTGCATACTTTAAAACAACCAAGGCTCCTTTATGAATAGTATAGAACCAAATCGCAATAATTTTGTAATTTGGTGATGTTGATTCTGACGTTGATCTCATTGATGTCATATACACATGTTATATGTATAAAATATATGGGCCTACCTCCATAGTGTGAGCAGTGTTCATTTGAAAATGATTGACGACCCTCGCAAATACTGTGTCCAAACCTCGGCTGACAGATGAACTGACAGCTTCGTTTACATTAGTTTGTAAAGTTGCAACGTTCTGATGGGAACGTTTCTCCTGAACCCCCTCCCCAGCCCCCGTCGTTCAACAGGATGCGATGCGCTAATTATATTTATACAAGTCAGAGGCCTGGAGTTTCACGTGGATAGCCCGATAAACACACCTGCCATCCTACGGAAGAATAGCGGCCCAGTGCTCGAGGCTTCACGGTGTTTGTCAGTTTTTAGTCTGCCGGATGCTAAATCAATAAACAATCTCGACGTAAAAATAAACTGTAAAAAAGAAGGTCCTGATGCAATCCCCAGACCGCGTGCTGGCAGCGGACCTCTGAGTTTCCCTTCTCGTCTCATCCTGAAGGTATTTCAGACGCGTGCTGCAGAGGGCAAGGCCAAGATCGACAGGCTGCGAAAAGTTCACAATGCCAAACGATAATAAAAAGCAGATAGTTTTTTTCTGGAAACCTATATAACAATATCTTATTCACAATAACGTGGATAACTGTTTGTTCGGCATGTAGTATTTTACAGTTCGGTCACAGTGGGTCTTGCTGAATTTGTTTATTACAGCAGACAGTCGCGCGTCGACAGTAATTAGGAACCGTGACGCCGTGACAGAGGATCATGGTATCAGACTAGAAAGGAAAAAATCACACAAACTGACGAAACCACTGTGTAGTTTAAAATATGGTTAAAGCAAGTAGAGCCATCTCCGGCACCATGCTTCAAAACAGTTTTCACTCAGTTAACAACGTCACAACCTGTCTGGAGTTTCGGGTTGTTCAGGTTGATTATAGATGATGATCTGTGGGTATCTGTGAAGCCGTGACATATGTGATGTGACGCAAGGCCGAAATCATAATATTAAAATCTGGTCAAAATGTCCCCCCCCCCCCCAATATATTGCTATAAAAATATAAATGTGCTACGCTACGACAGGCAACCACGCACGCTGTCCGAAATTATCATAAAAAATGTAATTCCCCGCCCCCCAATGTTGACTCCATGGCTACGGCCTTGAAGCTTGTAAGAAGTGCGAAACAGATCCAATTAGATTTGATATCTTACAAATAGTTTCCACTAGAGGGAGTCAGTGATCAGTGCCCGTTGGTGGTGACAGAAAGGTCACTCACCAGTTTGGCACCTCCATAAACGACCCCAGAAGCAGCTCTCATCCTTACACATCAGCTGCTAATCTGAGCATGGATAAAACCCTTGTGATATGTGGTAGTCTATCGTTTATACATTTCCAGAAGAAATGCTGCTTTTTATCTATCTATAAAACAACTGTTCAAGTTTCACCTTAATTCATACAGATTATTCTAACTGAGATACAATCTCTTTTTCAAGAGAGACCTGTTCGACCACAACAGGGGAACAATGTATCAGATAAATAATTTACCAACCTTAACAGAAACTTGATCGAGACAAGAGATACATATTTTTTACAGAGAAAAACAAGCTTTGTACCTGTAATGAAAACAATTCTCTACTTGAGATTCCAGTTTTCCACATGAAGCTCATCTAGTCAGCCACACTCCCAGATATTTGGATGTTTTGAATTGCTCAATAGTGTGACCAACACCGATGGAGTTTGGGTTTGGGTTTGAAAGTTGTGAAACCGGCTGTTCACAGGACATGGCTGTACAAAATAGAGATATTTAACACCCAACCAACTCCCACTCAGGAAGGCAAAGAACACTCTAACCTTAATGTAGCATGCTGTTTTTATTCACAAAATTCTAAGAAATTCCATTAAATGTAACTAGAAATACATGCTTTTTTTTTATCGGCCACTTCCATATGTCGCGCTCCCTGTTCACATTCGGTGGAGTAAAACAGGTGAACGGAGAACAAGGGATTCAGCTAGAACTGTCCAGAAGAGCTACAAATCATGTGTCACAGTCAAGTCATACACCACCCACACACAGAGTACACACACGCATGTGTATGCTAGCTCTCACACACACACACACACACACACACAAAAGCATTGTAAAAGGAGCAGGGGCCCAACCCCACAGGGTATATACAGATCTGAGCTCTGGGAACGCTGATATATGTTTTCGTCATCATCCGCGGGGTGGAACAAGCATGCACACACGCACACCTAATCACATGCAAAGGCCAACTTTGTGCGTGCGTGTGAACATGAGACAGCGCAGACAGGGCTGCAGGGCTACAGGGCTGCAGGGCTGCAGGGCTGCAGTGCTGCAGGGCTGCAGGGCTGCAGGGGCACGACCACAGGAGGAAGAAATCGAAACAAGGGAGAGGATCACGTGTGGGCACCTAGAATATACCACCCGATCTAGAACCTTCTCAGACTCATTTCCGTCCGTCTCCCGTCTCCTGCAGTGTAACCCAAAGTACTTCCCATACTGCAATGCACCTCTACTTAATTATTTCCTATGGGAGTCATTAGAGGGACTAAGATTACACATGCAGTGCACGGGACACGTGCAAGAGAAACACTGGACGCTTCTCTGTTGGTGTCATCCATCTTACCCAGGATCATACGCGTCGTCAACACTGGGGATCATACGCGTCGTCAACACTGGGGATCATACGCGTCGTCAACACTGGTCCACTGCCTCAACATTCTGAATGTGGTTCCCGGTGACAGTGGGCTGTTGTCAGGGTCTAGCAACATGGGTCCAAGTGCAGAGGGGTAGCTAAGTGGGAACAGCTTGAGGAGCCTCTGGAGCATAGGGCACTTTACCAGAAGGGAAATGACTAAACCAAATGCTTTGGTGGCCCAAGCCGAGGGGCTACACTGTGCCTGAACGAGACAGCTGTACACACACACACACAAACTGTAGCTCAGTGACACGAGTACAAGCCCATTTAATAACAAACACATTGGTAAACAAGTAAATAAATACACAAATTATTTAAATAATACGTTATCAAAGTAATACAAAATACAACACAAATTCCAATAAACAATCCAAAAATAAATAAATAAATAAAAAACTAATTAACAAAGCAAAGAAGACACCTGACATGCTAAGCACAATTTAAGAACAGTTTTGCACGTATGATCTCATTTACATCATCAAGACTCTTAACACATCGGCTCGCTATGGCGCCTAACAAACATGCCCCTCGGTTCCAACACAACACAGGCCCTTCAGTGGAAAACACTCCCCAAGTTTAAAACACACATAAAAAGACCTCCAGACTAAGGGCTTCATTCAGTCTCATGCCAGGCCGCCTTTCTCCCCACGACAAGTGCCATCGTTGTGGGATCCAGTCTGGCCTTGTGCCCTCCATTCACGGTGAACAACATCCCCGCTCCAAAGACACTGGCCCTCCATTACCAATCAACAACAAATCTGAATATTTAAATGTCCGGGCTGAAGAGAGGAGAGGGGGTGACCTGGTGAGAAGTCTACAGATGCCAGTCAGAGCAGGGTAGTGAGGCCCGCAATAACACCCGCCATTGAGATGGAGAGCAGAGAGAGGGTAGGAACCAAACGCTCCAGCCTCACCCCGCCTCACCCCGCCTCACCCCGCCTCACCCCGCCTCACCCCGCCTCACCCCCTCGCTCTGCACACTCAGCACGAGTTAATCCCACTTTATCCAGGAGAGGCGGGCTGTCAGATCTGGAGAGAGACAGGGTGCAGGGGAGACAAAAGCAGGACAAACACAGAGGTTTAGATACGTTTTAATGACCATTTAACAAGTCACAGGTCCAGCCCCCCCTGAGGGGGCACACTCACAGTCCAGCCCCCCCCCCCTCTGAGGGGGCACACTCACAGTCCAGCCCCCCCCCCCTCTGAGGGGGCACACTCACAGTCCAGCCCCCCCCCCCCCCCCTCTGAGGGGGCACACTCACAGTCCAGCCCCCCCCCCCCCCCCTCTGAGGGGGCACACTCACAGTCCAGCCCCCCCCCCCCCCCCCTCTGAGGGGGCACACTCACAGTCCAGCCCCCCCCCCCCCCCCCTCTGAGGGGGCACACTCACAGTCCAGCCCCCCCCTCTGAGGGGGCACACTCACAGTCCAGCCCCCCCCCCCCCCCTCTGAGGGGGCACACTCACAGTCCAGCCCCCTCCACACGATGCTTGAGTGGACCCTCACAGCCCCGGTTAACTTAAGCACACAGACGACTATTGAAGCCAGTGAGAATACTTGTGCTTTGGTGAAAGGAAGCTTTTGAGCACGGATGTAAAGGGGAAGGACAGCTGGAATAAAACACACAACAAATATCAACAAAGCGAGCTATGTGTCACAACTCAATTCAAAGCCAATGAGCTTTGGGGTTTGCTTTGGGTGGAAGCATTATTTTCAAGACCCCGTCACTCCACCCACTCCCCCCCACCCTCCCATTCTGAAGCCACAGGTACAGCACTCTAACGTAGGCCACCTCAATCCTGACAGAATGTGTATTGTGGAATTATCTTACACAAATTTGTGTTGCATGATAATCAAATGTTTATGTTTACTTTTTAAGTTTATCTCACATGATAATCAACTGAAGCGTTCTCAGGCTACATTTTCCAGTTTTCAAAATGAAACTAAATATTAAATGTGTACGCGGAACAGCTGCAAACCGTCCGTCCACAAAAGCTCACAAAGTACAAAAATCACAAAATTCTAAAAGCATCACGAGTCTATTATTACTTACCACTTGTGTTCCAAATGGCATTGGTTTGATTCTTGTAACCATTCTTCATACACTCATCTACATAAGACTTAGGATCACGACCAGACATTAGAATCTCTCTGAGAAGAGCAATATATGCAATTGCGAGCCTCAAAGTGTCAATTTTGGACAACCTTTTTTCATAAGGAAACGTAGGAACGTGACAACGGAGCTCTTCGAAGGCCGAATTAATACTCAACATCCGTTTCCTTTCCCTGATGTTGGCGGCATGACGCTGGACCTTGTACGGGTGATGGGGCATCAAGCGCCGCGACCGGCGCTTCGAGACCTCGTTAGGTTCATCCACGGAGGAGCTGTCCACTTCAGCACCGGCTCCCAGCCCAGGTGACTGGGAGTCTAGGTCGGTGAAGGTCAGCTGGGCGTCGGGGAACACTGACTGGCAACCAAATGACGACCAGGGTGAGAGCTGGCCGGTGACCGCTGTGCAGTCGAAGAGAAGGGTGTCCAGTTGAGCCTGGAACTGGACATTAGGATCCATCTGCCCCCAAAATGCGAAGTCTGTGTTTCCATCTTGGTCAAAATCAAAAAAGATATCTTCCATTTAAAATCTAGATAATGACGTAGGTATAATTCCAGTAAATCTGGACAGATGCGAAGTTTTTGTTCTTCAGATTACTGTGCGTGGTGCTTCGTTTCCAAATAAAGTTCTAATGCAGACCATTGGGTGTGCAACGTGACCTGTAAACTGTAGACTGTGTGATACGCAAATGGACATATCTAGAGGATTAAATAGTTACCGGTCTTCATGATTCGCGGCGGGGTGAGTGGAGCAATTCTAAAGGCTGAAAAGGACCTAATTAACACACATGCCCCCTCCTAATAGATTACTCATTATACCTTTTAGAAAGCGGAGTTGTGTACAAAGGAATAAGTTGATTTTCAAATTACCGACAGAGGGAAAACACGTGTCCAATTATAAACTTAAGTTCCTCCCTGATATTTACAAAGAGACGTTACGGGGTTTTGGCGCTTGTTCCTTTAGAGGCCCCGCTATAAGGAGCAGTAGCTTGAACCGTCTAAGCAAACAAGGGTGCCATCTGAATTGAATACCCTTATTAATTCGAACTAAACTGACACCAAACAATACTGTCTGAAACATGTGACAGCACTTTAGACTAAAAGGCTTAAACATAGCTTTCAAATTAAGCCTCTTTACTTAAATGAATCTAAACAGGCTAAATCCTAAATAGCCTAAACGAAATCTAGCAAGTGCACCTCCTACAATGTAACATATTCTAAATTGGCATGTCATTACATGTAGCGTAATTCAAACCCAATAATATTTACCCGGGTGTATCTAAGGTTAGAAGTGCTTTGCAACACATAGGTAACATTTATTGTTAATCATTATGTTGGGGGTATTCAAAGGAACTCAAAGGTATTCAAAGGAACTTAATTTAATAAATAATAACGATCATATCTGATCATCACCTTAAACGGTCTTTTTGGAGATTATAGACCGTGGTGTAGATTCATGTTCTAGAAGCATCCTCGGAACAGAACGGTCTTTTTCAGCATCTTTTGGCTACATTTAGTCATTTTTGTTAGAACGATTTTGCAAATATCCAAGTTTGACATGTATGAATGAAGGTGGATTTGGTGGTATTATTTGGTATAAAATAGTAAGTATTTAGTAGGCTATTTGAGTAATTCACTTCCTCTACAAAGTTATTTACTCGTTGAGATGAGACCAGTGAAGGCAGGTGGACGCACGCTGGTGATCAGTCTTGTCTGACGCAGAGTGTGTCGTTCCTAAGAAGCCATACCCTCAGACATGAGAGGTTTTCAAGGTTTAACAAGGCGTTGAAATAATGTATGTTGCATACTGTAAGTCAATGCAGATGGCGTTGTAATGGACAGCTGTTCCAGTTTGAATCCCAGAAGATTAAAGGTTAGATCAATCCAATAAAATATCAAATAGGCTATGAATTAGTTTTGTCTGATACATGTGATAATAGCCTACTAGTAAAGTGGAAAAGAACACGTTTCTAATTGTGTTCTTCGATCTTTTTTCGTTATCTACCATTGCTTTCAGGTCTGTAAAAAATTACGAATTGCTAATGAAGCTAATAATTACAAAATGTATTAATTAATCTCCCCAAAACGAGCATCATTTATCGTCTAACATAGCTGATATATCCTAAAGATTTGATCATAAAAAAGGCCAATGACGGCTTTCCTTTAACACAGCATCTTCGAATCACAGTTACAAGCTCATAAAAGTGTTTTGAAGTGAAAAACTCGTGTATAATTTCCTCGTCGTTTAGTTATGTGGGACTACACACTAAATCTGAATTGAGCTTTGGCACCATGCTCACATTCTTTGCCTTCAAACAATTGCCCATTTGGCAGCATGGTTCAACCATGTGGACATAGCACGTTTAGATAAACCTTCAAATCGTATTATTGTAGACAACTTGATTTGTCTGTCATTCAGTCACAGTATTTCAAAAGACTGAATTCATCAGATAAATGGAGAATAATGATCTTGACAAAACTATGCACTCTGCAAAACTGTATAATAGGCTATAGGCTACCTCGGAAAATAAAACAGGCCTGTAGTAGGCAAGCCTGCTCCATTCCCGCTTGACATGAGGATTATAAAGCCAAATCAGAACTTGGCGCCTGTGTAGGATTTGAATATCAATCTTGTTTATTTAAATTAATCAAGCTGTTATTCTAAAGCAGGAGAACTATGCATCATTTCCGTTTCTCTCTTGACCTGAGGCTCAGCGCTAGAGCTTGTCAGAACCTTCTGCCGAACAGACAGTGGCCGGTCACGCGCAGCTGACGGCCCCGGTTGAGTTCTATTTTGTATTGAAGGACTCGCCTGTCAAATGCAGAAGCGTCAGTCTTTGCGGAGAACACAATACATTTTCTAACAAAGGAAGTTTTCAATTGTTTTTTCTTTTCTTTTGCTCCCTTCATCACCTGTTGCTGGCAAATGAAAGCGCTGTCAGGTCTAGGTTGACAACGTTAGAACGTCAAAAGAACAGTTTAGAAGGGGACGTTAGAAACAGCATTACGACCGCTTCTCTGGCATGCCAGGTAGTCCGTGCCAAGCACACCCAAGCTCTCTCGAGATTGCGCCTTTTTACGCAGACTAGTAGGCTATATCTTGAGGCCGGTACAGCACATCTGTTTGCAATTAAGTCGCCGTTTTTGAAGTTGTCTCGACTTGGGAGTTATTCGGAAGAAAACAAGGAAGTTAATGAAAATGGAGAATTAAAAGCACGTCAAAATCGATTCAGACCAAACCTGTTTTCTTTCATCTCGATGTAGCTACTTAAATGCTTTATGAATTTTAATCAATGACATGCTCATTGGGACGTTACTGACAACGTGTTTGTGTCATTTCCTACAGTGTGTAAAGTTATATTTCCCAATCATAGCAGACTTTTAAATGAGAAAAAATGCTAAACCACAACAATGTTGCAAGGCACAAGTCTGTGTAAAAACACCCCCCCACTCACTGCGCACATGCTGCAAGTATTTACATTAATCATGAAATGAACAAACTGGTAAAGAGGCAAAACGAAATACTAAATGCTATCAAGCTAAATAATACAACGATCTTTGCATTCAGACAATGTTGTTTGTATGAATGGTTGAGAGAAAAAGGTGATATAATCTCAGTCCAATAGCTCTGGGAGCAGCCAGCTGTCATCACAGCGTGGCAGCCAAATGCAATCTAGCGTCAGTCATGTTTGGAAGCTTTTCATCTTGGCTGAGATAGCGAACTTTCAGTGCCATGGCATGGTGGAGGTGATAGCTATACAAAACACTCAACTAGATGAGATTAGCCTTCTACCCAAGTCCTCACTTAACTATTAGACATGTAAATATACAATTTGAACTTGTATCTATAGTTGTAATGTCGTAAACTTGAAATGTTGTCCTGTTTCAATGACAGACTTGTAATTGGAGGAATGTTTAGCGGCAGGAGATATGCCTGAACACCATGGGAACAAACAGGAAGAGCTGTTCATGGCCTGCTGCACCTAGAGTCTGCTAAACTGTCTGAGTGTGTTTGCCAACGAAGAGGAAAGGTAATGAGGCTGTGACACTTTCTCATTCCCAGGAGATAGTGTCCACAGGTAGGTTTCAGTGTGTGTGTGTGTGTGTGTGTGTGTGTGTGTGTGTGTGTGTGGGGGGGGGGGGGTTATGAACACAGGTGTGTCTATGCAGGATTAAAATGCTTGTGCATGTTCCTGCACAGACAACCACACAGTGTCATTAGAACTAGGGGATACTTCCCCTGGCCTGGGTCCCATTCCTCTCTGCTAACCTGCTCTGGAAAAGGGATCAGGGTCATAAAGAGATACCAGAACAAACACCCTCCCCGGTCATGGAGCCCCAGGCTGTAGGGGGGTCAGGGCCTGTGTGTGTGTTTGTACTGTGGCTGTGTGCGACAGCCAAGTCAACATGCTGTCCTGTGCTGTCTGGCTGGTGTCGGTACATCCTTGGTATAAATGTGTGTGTGTGAGTGGGGATAGTGGGGGGTCCAGTGGGGATGGATACTGAATGTGTCACATGACTGGTGGGTGTACGCACCATGAAGGGTTCTCTCTCTCGTCAGTGTTCGTGACCCCTCCTAGGTCCACTGTGGAGACTTCAGGGGTCACTACTGTGTTGCTTTTCAGCATGTGTGAAAGGACATAGAGACACAAACAAGAGGGAGGGAGCAATACAGGGCGAAGGAGATAGGGAGGAGAGAGACAGACAGAGAGAAACAGAGAGAGGGAGAGAGAGAAGGAGCGAGAGAGGAGAGAGAGAAGGAGATAGAGCGAGAGACAGAGAGAGAGGAGGGAGAGAGAGAGGGAGAAGGACAGAGAGAGAGAACGACAGAGAGCGGGAGAGAGAGAAGGACAGAGAGAGGGAGAGAGAAAGAGAGAGCCAGGGCGTTCCAGCCGCCAGGGTTGAGGGAGTGTGTCTGTCCTCCTCAGAGAGGAAAGCTGCTGTTAACTGGGCCAGATGTGAACACACACAGTCTCTCCAGTCTCCACTCCCCCTCGGTGGAATAAACCCACAGCCTGGGTCCCTGCCCCAGCACAGGTGCACCCTCACACTCCAGAGATGGCCCAAGCAGCCTCCCAGGGCCCCTGAGGTCACCGCTAACAGGCCGGTGAACACATTACCACTAATGACTGTCTGCTGGCTTCGTTGAGTCGCGTCGGGAACAAGCTTTCTTTTTCGCTTTGTCATGCCCTGCTCTTAGGGGAGGGCGGCGTTGAGGTCAGAGTCACCACTGTGGAACGGGAAGGTGAAGGAAAATGTTGCTGAAAGAATCTCGTGTCGTGAGAGGATCTAGTAGCCATTGTGAAAAGGGGAGCAGGTAGATGAATGCGCCATTGAGCTCCTGGTGACATGGTGATACAGTGACCTTCTGAAAGGAAATAACATCTCTATCTCTGGCTCTATAGTGGAGGCCACATCCTTATCTAATCATCTCATTAGTCCTCTCTCCGTCCTGAAGAGCTGTTTTTCATTGTACGTTTCTTGTCAATTATCCCTCTTCGTGGATAAAAGCTATTAGGTATAACATAGAAGCATTATTATTACAAAATCTATAGATCTTTAACTAATCCGTTTATTTCCTACCATTGTTATAAAGTCTAGCCATCCATCAATGTGTTTGTGAGAACGAATCAATCTGTTACACAACGTACATTACATGTCTTTGTAACTCAAACTGCAGGATGCCAGAAATGTGTTCCGAACGGTTGTTCATCAGTTGTTCCCGGCAAGACCTGACTCTGCTAGACACAGCAGTCACAAAGCCAAACCTAAAAATACACACACACACACATTGTACTTCAACATGAACATGCACATTCAGTACACCACATCATCCTCTCTCCCTAAAACCTTAAGACTGCTATCATAAATCTAGATCCCCATTCATGCATCTTGTCTTGTTAGTGTAACGTCCAAAAAGCCTAAGAGAGGGCTGCCTTGGCTGAAGTTACAAAATACTGTGCACCTCTTGCAAGACCTAACACATGATAAATCTCGTATTTAGGGAGGTGTCAGAGATCTTGACTATTTATGTCAACACAGCTCTTAATTCTTTCACATTTGTATCCAGCCATTGGAGATAATGCTTTGAATGAGAAAGAAACTGATAAAACATATACTTCATATCCTTCAAGGCTACACAGTTTCATACACAACAAATAAAACAGTAACATATTTTATTAGAAACAGGAAGAGCTTGTTCAAAAGGGGAAACACTCCACACTTCTCTCCACTGGCAGATGAAAAGACATCCTTCCTAGACAGGAAGTCCCGGCCATGCCAAGGATATATAAACTAGAAAGAGAGAGCGGGTGCATAAACGAAGGAAGGTCGAGCTATTAAATGTATAGAGCGCTTTCTCCAAGAGGTTTCTATCTGAAGGAATGATATCTCTGTCTGTCAAATTTACCATTGTTGGAAAGATTGGGCAAAACCTGTCCTTGTACTGAGAAACACAGAGAAAACAGGTGGAGATGTGAAGACTGATGTTTTGTAATTAGATTTATGAGCCAGCACCATTAAGCAATCATGAATGTATGGCTGCAAGCAAATTTGTAAACCATCTGGAGAGCATGGTAAAAATAAATGTGGCAATCATTTCACAACACTATACATTTTACATCTGCTGTGTATCAGATTGTCAATTTAGTAGCTAATCGTTTTCTTAAATTACATCCTAATACCTCGATTCTTTCTTATTTGAATCATTGAACAAATTATGAAAAATATTATCAAAGTTCATTCGTTGAATCGAAATCAGTATAACCTCAGAGTGTAAAAACATCGTTCATCAACCGTCTATCATCCGTCATGAGTCAACAATGTGAGGAGATGGATATTACAGTATCACCACCTCATTTGAACTTCAAACCAACATCTCTTCGAGGAAGCATTCACACAAGCAACGTTCCCAAACCACAACCCCTCAAAACTCAAAGGCATTTTCTTGTTTTAATAAATAACAATAGCTAAATGAATACAATAACGCTCAGATAAGTTACACAAAGCTGCTTACACACCACCCACACTTGCATCTGAGAGAAATTAGATGGCTGGTTTCCACGAAAGGGTCGAAAGTGGCCGTTGATAGACGCAGGACCACCAACCGATAGCTAGCTGCCCGCTAGCGCCCCTCAAGGTGAGAGCAAATTAGCATCGAGAACACGGTGGTACGACAAAACAAAAACATGAGAGCAAAGAAAGCGAAAGCAAATGACAACAAACACATCGGCCGCGTGCAAATGTGAGCGAGTGCATTCCTCTCCGGTTGGCTTGGTAACTTCCTGCGAGGCAGCGTTACAGACCTCAGATGTTTATCCCTCGATGGCACCAGAGGACGAAGCTATTGGGGCAAGCTCTTTTTCTCACACTCAACTCAAAACAAATACTTTCATGCGTTCAATCTACTGTTCATAAAAGTTTGTTCTTTAGATGAATACATTATTTAATGTAATTCTGATCTGGTGTATATAGCCTACTGTACTGTCGCTCAAAATGGGCACATTTTACCCAAACTTTTAGGCTATAGCTACCCATTGGAGACAGATGAAATCTGAAGCTTGATCCATTTCTATACGTAAGTCTTAGCATACAACACACGGTGGATGTGTGAAATTGAAAGGGGAAGGTTAACATGACTTTTTAAAATCAATTATCCGTTTAGAAAGGGCAAAAGCAAGGGGGAAAAGGCCATTCTCTGTTCTGAGTTTGCTTAGAACCTTCTATGCTCCTGGCCTTCCTAAAAGGGTTGTTCATGGTGCTTTCCTGACTCCAACCCTTCCTAAATGTGGACGTTTCGCAGTTTGGATCGAATGTCTCCTGCTGTAGGTGTTTCTGTTTCCTGCCTGTTACAACTCCTGCCAATGCCTAAGCCCCTCGTTATTCAGTCGTTTTGGAAACTGTCATATGGAGAACAGAGAGAGGGGGGGGGGCAGGAGTAAAGAACAACGAGTTATAAGAAACAGATCGCAAAATGTAAACACTAATCAGATGACGCAGCGGGAAACAGGAAATATGATTCCCTGGAGCTGGAAAGCTGCGTCCATGAAAGAAAAATGAGATAAATAAATCATTGTATTTTAGCAGTGGGAGGAGAAGACAAAAGGTTGGACGGAGAGGGAGGGGTTCACTGAGGGACAAAGTGGGAGGAGGGAGTGTGTGAGGAAAGAGAGAGAAAGAGAGATGAGAGAGGGAGAGAGGGGGGGACAGAAAGAGGAGGGGGAGTGAAAGGGAAAGAGAGATGGAGAAAGAGAGTGAAATAGAGAAAGAGGGATAGACAAAGAGCAGGAGAAAGAAGCAGAGGCATAGAGACAGACACCAGACACTCCGAGGCCTCTCTTCTAGACCTGCAGGATATGTATCATCTATCTTCCCAGACCTTCCCAGACACCTTGGGTCAGGGGTCAGACTAAGGAGGCCAGTCCTGCCAGCCAGCTACCAGTCCTGCCAGCCAGCTACCCGTCCTGCCAGCCAGCTACCCGTCCTGCCAGCCAGCTACCCGTCCTGCCAGCCAGCTACCAGTCCTGCCAGCCAGCTACAGTCCTGCCAGCCAGCTACCAGTCCTACCAGCCAGCTACCAGTCCTGCCAGCCAGCTACCAGTCCTGCCAGCCAGCTACCCTCCCTGCCAGCCAGCTACCCGTCCTGCCAGCCAGCAGCTACCAGTCCTGCCAGCCAGCTACCAGTCCTGCCACACTAATAGTCCAGATAATACACCCTAAAAGACTGAATACCTTTTCTACGTTTGATCAAAATATTATAAATCAATCGTAAAGGTGAATTACCGCAACCGTTTTTTTGTTACCGAAATTTGATATTGGACAGAATTAAAGGCTGTGTATGGGAGTCAGGTGGCTGAGCGGTTAGGGAGTCGGGCTAGTAATCTGAAGGTTACCGGTTCGATTCCTGGCTGTGCAAAATGATGTTGTGTCCTTGGGCAAGGCACTTCACCCTACTTGCCTCGGGGGGAATGTCCCTGTACTTACTGTAAGTCGCTTTGGATAAGAGCGTCTGAATGTACTGACTAAATGTAAATGTATTAGTAACTTGCTTACGTCGTATCATTTAGCCACTTAAAAAACATATTTTGATGTGTGTTTGAACTAGGTTGTTTGGAACTAGAAAAAGAAAGTATTGATTTAACTTGAGGATAAATGTAAGCATGTTAGAACCCAGAGTTTTTCACGTCGATCTTGCTAAACCAACACCCTTCTGTGTGGTCTACAGAGAAACACAGATAATGACAATACATAGCTAACGGCGCCTCCTAGCCAGCTGGATGACTCATCACTTCATCACAATGAGAGCATGACTAGTCCACAGGGAATGTGTGGGTAACATATCCCCTGAATTAACTTTGACATTAACATGGAAGCTGGCATTTAACAAAAGGAGAACTAAAACAAGCTCATTTAATGATGCTTGCAGCTCATGAGTAAACACACAAGAACAAGACAGTGCCTTCGCAGCCAGTCAGGGATTATTTGAAGTTAAATTCTTGAAAAAGTATTGCCCAGCTTCAGTTTCAAACCAAAGCCACTACCAAACAAAAGTCAAACACCACAGAATCCAGCCTCTGAGTCCTCCACCTTGAAAGTAAACACAAGCATGTCAGAAGCCCCTTCTCCCTGTCTCCCTGTCTCCCTGTCTCCCTGTGTGTCTCTCTCTGTCTCTCTGTGTGTGTGTGAGTGTGTAAGTGTGTGTCTGTGGGGAGACAGAGAGATGTAGATGTGGAGCATAGCTGAGAGGAATACTACAAAGACCCAGACAAGATGGATTGGACATTCCTACAGCTCCAGACAAGGCAGACCAGTACATTTAAGATAATATATGGCCCGTCCTCCACTCTGTGGGACGGACAGAGGAGCCGGCTGGTGTCAGTAGAGTCAGGGGCTGTCGACCTCTCTCCCAGTTGGTTTGGCCGCCCGTCTCCCCTGAGGTGAGGGGGGGCAGGGCCTGGGACTCCGCCAGGGCCCTAACCCAGCCCTCGTCCAGCCCTCCACGGTCGATAGTGTGGATCATGGCCGCTTGGCAGGACTCGCACTCTTTCGGGGACAATGAAAAATAATTTCCTCCTGAATATGTGTCACCAGGGACCAGGGTTGGCCTGACGTACTGGAGCACCAGGAATGCTGCGCCGGAATAGCAGGGAAATGTCAAAGACAGACGCTGCAGCCTCTCGCGATCTCTTCACCCAGTACTGATTACACAGTACAGGGGGCCGCATACCCTACAAGGAAATATTAGGAGAAATTCAGAACACCATCTCACATTGAGTCATAATTATGTTGTTCAGAGAAAATTGAATTTCTGAATTCTTAAAATTATTCCATGGAATTTCTGAATTCTTGAAATGATTCATTATGGATCTCTTCAACCAATCGTGAATACACAGTATGGAAAACACATTTTGTGAGATGTAGAATACAATATCACGTTTAAATCCCAGCAATATAGTTGAGAGATGGAGGTTTGTTCACAGACTGAAGTTGTCTTTTTGGAGGGGACATGCTCACCCCTGTCTCCCCTATGTAGTGTACCTGGATGGTAATGGCATCTGGCAGTAAAACTGAGCCCCTTCCCCCAGCACGCTTCGCCTCCCAGCCACCCTTCCTCACCCACATCCCTCCATCTGCCTGGCTGGAGGGGCTGTGTCTGTGACCCGCCTGACTCGGTTAGAAACCCAGGAACACCCCCCAGCTCTGAGTGTAAGTGACTGTGACAGATCCCATCTTTTCTTCTGCGATGTGAAAGTACTAACATTCGCCCCTCGTTAAATCAGCTGGACCTTTGAACTTAGGAAAAGGACCACTGTGGAAAATAAAACCTCCCTTCCTTCGTTTCTCTGTGTGCTCCCCTTGTCTTCTAGAAGAAGAGAATTGATCAGGCTTTTTACAGGGCGCCTCATACGGGTCCTTGAGGCCCTCTGTGCCACTGCCAAGACACGTCTCGATGTATCAGGGGAGTCCAGGACGTGGAAACGACTTTGAAGGTGAAGTCATGCGTCAATTTTGACTTGTGACAAACAGACTGACGATGGTCATGTCTGTGGGACACAGGATTGTGGGACAGCATCTGGAAAAGGCCAGAAGCAATGGGAAATTAATTGTGAAAGGCTTCATATTAAGGTACATATTCTCATAGTGAATTTCCTGTATTTACCCTGAGTGGGAGTAGTAGGGTTAGTTGAACCTTAGCTGCAGGCAACCACACTGTGTGGTGTAATGTGTTTTATCACAAATCTATTTTTCTAAACATTCGTCCCCCCCCTGTTTAGCTGGAGAGAGAAACCTAGACGGAAAAATAAAGTCTGGCCGTTATGGTCACAAACTGTAGTAACCAGTGCACCTAGAAGCTTCAATAAATGTACTGGTTTCCCAGTTCCACCACACATAAACAGCCCAGACTTCAAAGACCAGTTGAAAGGTAGAGATATCTTCCCTAGCCCGGGCCCGTCTGCTTGGCTAACACGGGGGGAAACTAGGAAACGTGGTTCCTATTATTTGATAAGCATCCCATATTTTCAGAGGTATTTTAATGGTCTGGAGTTATTCCTTTCATGGCTGTTGCGCTAACTCTCTAACGGCGCTGGAGAATGCTCCGCACGGCAGGGCAACAGGAGGGGGGGATATCTTTATTACGCAATGACACCAGGCGCTAGCCACCGCACTTCGTGATGGAGGGGCAGATCAAGTTTTCCTTTTACTCACCACGCTGGTATTCATTACGCCTTCTCCTTTTTTCCGCCTGTCCGTTTATTTTTCGCCGTCGGGAGACGGACGGAGGGAGCGCGTGCTCTTCCCCTGTCACGGCCGGAGGGAGCGCGTGCTCTTCCCCTGTCACGGCAGGACAAGTGCGGCCGCCTCCCCCTGATGAGAGAGGGACAGTGTTGTTTCAGGCTGCGCGGGACGTCAGCAGCTGTCATAGCTGGCCTTGGCTTAGCCTCAGTCTGGCCTGTTTGTTGACTGTACGGCTTCTGAGGGGGGAATCCTGACAGGAGACGAGACTGTGATGACCTCTGAGCCGACAGTCCTCCTCGCTACTTCTACACAGCCTCCTGGAAATCCTCCAACAAACTGACCTCTGATGGTAGATCGGTGTTAATATCAACCTCAGTCTCTCTCACCTTGAGAGGTTAGATCCTGGTGCGGAACTCCAGCTGTCCAAGCTAGCGAAAGGGACATCTGGCTCACAAAAGGTTCTGCCGACGTCGTGCGTTGGGAATGTAACCGACCGGAACTTCTGCCTAGACGATCAGGAAGTGAGTTTGCAGACGGACTAGCATATTGTTTGTGCTACTGTAGTGACTGGAGAGACAGTATGTAAGCAATGCTTTGTACTAGAAAGAGGTTCCTAAGACAGGGATGGTTTGTGTAAAAATGTTTGTTTTTCTGTGTAGGTCAGTGTAGAGGCTTGTGGCATGTAAACATCCATCCAAAAACATGAGGCCTTTTGTAAAACAAGAGTGTCTTGGTTGACTTTGAATTGGCCCAATGAGAAGTAAACTGTTTCTGCACAATAAAACTTTAAAGAAAACAAATTGCTTTGGATATTTGTTCTCCTTCCAGTTAAGAAAAACCTCACACCCTATTATCGATTGGTTTGCACAACACTTCCTGTTTGTGTGTCCAATGTCTCTGGCCCTGGTCAAAACACAAGAATACAGAGAGATCCTTCATCTCTCTTCAAGACAGACCACAATGACACAGTCTCACCCTCTGGGATCTGAATTCGCCTCATTTACAAACATCAGAGTTTGTTTTTGTGGAGTTATGGACTAACCCCACTGGCATGTCCTTTGTGGTGGTTACAAAGGCCCAACAGTGACTGCGAAGGCTGTGTAAACTGTCACATAAGCACTTCTTTGTTTTAGAGGAGCTTCAGGGTGGCTCTGGGTGGGAAGTGTCCTCCCCCTTGACCGTAAACATGCCAGACTCCCTCCCCCGCCTGCTCTGCTCAGCCAAACAACAGGACTGGACCTTGAGGGCGCCATGGTTTCACATGGTGAATCTGGATTTGTATTTACCACTCCAGCCTATCTGTCTTTTTGATGATTCTGCCGATAATTCAGTTCTTTACGTTTTTAGTAAGTTTTTTTTTTTGAGGGGAGGAAAACGTGTCATCTCTGTGGTTTTTCGCCCTAAATCCCAAAAGGATGTAATATCTTGCAAAAGACACTGAAGGATCCAAGTCCCAGTCTCACCCGCTGACCTGGTTCATCACACTTCGTCTGGGCCCAGCTTTCTCGCCTGAGAACATGTGTTCCAGGATGGTCCACGAGGGCAGAACGACATAAGAACCAGGAGGCTTGACACATCATGACACAACCAGCATGTGATACATTTACATTTTAGTCATTTAGCAGACGCTCTTATCCAGAGCGACTTACAGTAAGTCAGGGACATTCCCCCCGAGGCAAGTAGGGTGAAGTGCCTTGCCCAAGGACACAACGTCATTTTGCACAGCCGGGGAATCAAACCGGCAACCTTCTGATTGGTAGCCCGATTCCCTAACCGCTCAGCCATCTGAGCCCGTCCCACACACGTTGCATAATTCTTCTAAAATTCTTCTGTGTGTGTGTGTGTGTGTGTGTGTGTGTAGGCAGAAGGTGTTGGCAGCAGTGTACCTTAGACAGCATTAGAGTAACATGCTCAACTAGAGTTGAACTAGAACTTGGTCCTCAGTAGAAGGATCTTCCTCTGGTGTTTCTGGGAGTGGACACGTGTGGTTGTTGTTAGTGCTTCTCGCCTCCAGCGCAGGTGACGGGGCTCAGGGAGCACTAAACCCTGACACCTGCTGGAGTCGTACTGTGAGCAGCATCTAGTTTGGCTCAGCCTGACAGTCTAGGAAGGTGTCAGATTAACCAAGCTCACTAACTCCTCACCACAGACGCAACGGAAACACACAGCGCTCAGCATGGACAGGGGAGGTGAAGGGTTAACTTATACCTTGACCAACGTGTTGGTCGAAACCTGCCAACATCTGTGGCCCTCTCACACAACCTGTGGTCATCACAGAAAAGCACAGACAGTTTCACACATGCTCGTTCAACTACCGAAGACAGACTGCAGACGACACACTTCTCCACCCGCAGACAGGACACACGCGATCACGCTACATCAAACGGAATCACCCGCTCAAAACAGCCGTCAGGAACAAAGGCTTGACGCATCCTTGTGTCTCAGATGGAAAGATGGAGGAAAAAAGAGGGATGGGATAGAGAGGTCAGACGGATGGATAGATGGAGGAGGAGGGGGGGGGGTGATTCCACCCCATCAATCAAACACCAGCATGAGCAGCCGATGACCCGTTCCATGAGATATGTTGTCAGGATGTGCAGATATCTCTTTCTTCCCCTCTCCAGTTTTCTTTACTTTTACTCTCTTTCTCTCTCTCTCTTTCTCTCTCTTCCTCTCTTTCTTTTCTTTTATCCGAGAGCCGCTATGCCCAGAAGGAATGGATTTGCAGGCCCGCTTTGATCCTGCCTTTATGATTCTTTTATTTGCTTTAGCCACATCCTTCTCTCCACCGCGCTTTGCCCAAGATGCTTTGAATTAGGGGTAGGGGGGAGATGAGAGGGGGGATGGGTGAGAGATGGGGGCTAGCCTGGAGGGTGGGGGTGAGAGATGAGGCCGGGTGGGGGTGTAGTGGGCGTGTGGTATTCTTGCTGAATGTCCCAGGAGGCGATGCGGTGGTCCAACATGTGACCCCAGCGAGGGTAAGGATTTGGGGGGATCGTCGGGGGGGACACTGGGTCGGGGGGAACCTGGACAGGGGGGGCCCTGGGGGCGGGGGGGCCCTGGGGCGGCTGCCTGACTGTGCAGAGCTGTGCTGCAGAGCTGTGCTGCAGAGCTGTGCAGAGCTGTGCTGCAGTGCTGTACATTTCAAAAGTTTGAAAAACTTTTTGGGGTCATGTGTGGAAAAGCGTTTTGAAAAATTTTCAAACAGTTGAAAAAATATTTTCAAAAGAAAGTTTAAAAATAAAAATTTGTATCATTGATGAGTACTTAATGAGGACTCTACTATACTCTACTGTCCTCTGCTATACTCTGTTTTAGGCTTCTTGTTCTGTTCGCGTGTCCCCTCTCTTCCTCTCTGCTCTCCTCTCCTTCCACTATAGGTGATGACTGTGGGTCATGTGTGTGGAAAAAAGATTTGAAAGGTTGAAAAAAGGTATGTTCTGGATGAGACAGAGGGAGTTAACGATGTCGACATGACTGAGAATAGAGACATTCCTGATCACCAATGGCCATATATGAGGGAGATGTTCGAAATTGTCGATGTCAAAAAGGATTCCTGGCGAATGCACTGTATGTCTATAGTGTATTTTTGTATTAATGTATTAATATGATGTGAGGTGCAACAGCTAGTATAATTGGAAACACAAACATAAAGAACACACTTAAGGAGAAGCAGGATCTACTCTCAAATCATGACAACCCTCCTCACAACACAGACGATGCAGTAACGAGAGAGTCGCTGCTGATCTCTAACAGACGGACAGGAGGCACGGCCTTCAGCTTCATGTTTTCAGCTTCATGTCTTCGCTAAATCTCCCTCTCCCTGGAGGCCCCAGGACAGAGGCCCCAGGACAGAGGCCCCAGGACAGAGGTCCAGGATAGAGGCCCCAGGACAGAGGCCCCAGGACAGAGGTCCAGGATAGAGGCCCCAGGACAGAGGCCCCAGGACAGAGGCCCCAGGATAGAGGCCCCAGGACAGAGGCCCCAGGACAGAGGCCCCAGGACAGAGGCCCCAGGACAGAGGCCCCAGGACAGAGGTCCAGGATAGAGGCCCCAGGACAGAGGCCCCAGGACAGAGGCCCCAGGATAGAGGCCCCAGGACAGAGGCCCCAGGACAGAGGCCCCAGGACAGAGGCCCCAGGACAGAGGCCCCAGGACAGAGGTCCAGGATAGAGGCCCCAGGACAGAGGCCCCAGGACAGAGGTCCAGGATAGAGGCCCCAGGACAGAGGCCCCAGGACAGAGGCCCCAGGATAGAGGCCCCAGGACAGAGGTCCAGGATAGAGGCCCCAGGACAGAGGTCCAGGACAGAGGCCCCAGGACAGAGGCCCCAGGACAGAGGCCCCAGGACAGAGGCCCAGGACAGAGGCCCAGGATAGAGGCCCCAGGACAGAGGCCCCAGGACAGAGGCCCAGGATAGAGGCCCAGGACAGAGGCCCAGGACAGAGTCCCCAGGACAGAGGCCCAGGACAGAGGCCCCAGGACAGAGGCCCAGGACAGAGGCCCAGGACAGAGGCCCAGGGTATTTCAGCCACGCGTCTCTCCTCGCCACCGCCCGCTGAGTGAGCAGGCTTTCATGAAGCCCTTACTTTACGACACTGTCAGCTCTCCGCGAGCGCTACAACGTCTCCAGTGTCCTGAAGGGAAGGACATGATTTAGCCAGGCCTAAATACACGCTGCTTCTCTCCAGGTAAGGAGGGGGAGATATACGAGAGATGGAGTGTTCTGGAGAGGCATTATTAGTGCAGGAGGGATATGGGATTCGGGAATGTTGCAAACCAGACTCTGCAGGTTACTGGTTGAATGACTGTAGAGCTGGGGTCTTGGTAGACTGCTCAGGACAGGCACTAAAGATACAGCATGCATGCAGTCTTGATTTACATCTGCCCGGGTGCTTTGATCACTTGCGGGACCAGGTAATCATGCTGTCAGGCCAGTCTCACTGTAGTGAGCCCGTGTCTGGTCCGTCTGTTTAGCATCGAAGCATGTGGACGAGGGATTGTGCGAAGTTTGAAGTAGTGAAGACTGGAGAGGGGATTGAGACGGATTGAGGGGAATGATCTGGATGCATTACATCAGTGGGCACATACCTCTGACATGCGGTCGGCATAGCAACGTGAGATTCTGCAGCGGGCCGGTCTTGAGACGGGCAGCTGGTGGGTGAGGGCTCAGGTGAAGGGGAGCAGCAGGGAGGCAGGTGGCCGGGGCTGGGGGGTTAGCAACCCAGAGGTAGTGTTACTGGGATATACGGGGTCATTATTGCCCCCATATTGATGGTGGTAGTGGTCGACACTGGATGTAGGATTGGAGGGACGGGAGAAGGGAGGGGAGGGAGGAGAGGGAAGGAGGGAGGGGATTGGAGGAGGGAGGAAGAGTATTGGAGGAGGGAGGATGGGGATTGGAGGAGGGAGGCGATTGGAGGAGGGAGGGGAAGGGGTGTGTATGAGCAGAGACCTGAGCCCACATGTGGGACACATCTGACATTATAAACACACGGGCAGACACACTTAAAGACACACACACACTTGGCAACACTCCCATCCATTAAACACTGGGATGAGGACCGCAGTGTGGTGTGCCTAGTTGCATGTGGAGCACATCATACCTCACACACACATCCCAAATATCCTCCATGCATCCTCCCAAATACACAAACACATGCTGCCCTTCAAACACACACACAAACACACCGCCTATCAAACACCATCCCAACACACAGACACACACACAACCTCCGACACCCCATCAACGCACACATAGCCTTTTAGCCCAGAAATGTGGCGGCCATTAGTGTGGGATGTGGAAGTGCAGTGCGATAAATAAAAAGCCATCAGAAGTTGAACTGTTTACGTGGTGCGTTATAGAAGAGTAACTGGAGAGGGGCTGGGCTCTGACGCCAACTTCCCTCCAGGACAGACAGAGAAAAACACACACACACACGCCGGCCTTCTGTACATAGTACAGGGTTTGACCTCTGTGTTTAGAGAACCTGGGGTGATCAGGGTTTCCCGCCAAAAATGTGTTAGTCACATGGGGGGGGGGGGGGGGGTTAGTTCTCCTCCAAAAACGAAGTTCTCTAGAGAAGGGAGACTGCCGTTGGAATGAAAGGGAGAAAACTGGCGGAGAAAACTGGCGGAAACACGGCGAATATCGCTGATATTTATTTATTTTTTTAACAACGTAGTTAAGGTGGCAGGCGTGTGTTGCTAAGGCGGCCGCCTTAACAGCAAAGTGCTGCGGGAAACCCTGGGTGATTGTGTGAAGGGTAAAGGGTCGACTAGTTAACAGAGGGCCCTAAAGCTCAGACCCCTGGCAGTCTGGATGACTGTCTGACAGACTGGACAAGACAAACAGCAGTTTTTAAATTTTCTTTCTGAGTTATTTTGTCAATAATGGCACAGTGGGACTGCAGACAGAAGCACTGCAGTAACACCAGCAGGAGGGGATGGAGCAGGGAGGAAAGCTGCTACTCAAACACACACAGCTATGTCTGCACACACACAACACACAACACACACACACACATTAGGAGTTTCACATTTTCATTTTCATTTAGCAGACACGAATACCCAAAAAAAAGGACAGGGGGTGGATTTGAACCTGGAACCTGTTGATCAGTGGTGACATGCTCTATCATTGAGCTACACCCCTCTGCATTACAGCACCTCCACGGTCACAGTGATATCAGCCGAGACTACATGTGATACCACTCAGACAAAGCATGTAGGTCGTGTGCTTGTCTCTCTCCTGGTCTAATCTCTTTTTCAGTGACCGCTGCTAATACCGAGCATAGCTTACATTCACGTCCGAGAGAAAACAACTCTATAACAAATTGGAAGCTGGGCGGATGTTACGGCCTTGGCTGATATGATCAGGTTGATTTACGGTTGATTGAAAAGTCAGCTGTGTGTGTGTGTGTGTGTGTGTATGTGTGTGTGTGCTGGCCGGAGCCTCGAGGAGGGGGGTGGATGGGGGAGAGGGGGGGGGGGTGTGGGGGGGAGATGTGATCACGATGTCCCTCTCTTCGAATTGCTCAGGTCCTCCCAGGAACAGAAGGCTAAGGTAGACAGGCCCCAAGCCAGACGCTGCAACTCTCTCTATCTCTCTCTCTCTCTACTCTCTCTCTCTCTTTACTCTCTCTCTCTCTACTCTCTCTCTACCTCTCTCTACCTCTCTCTCCCTTTCTCTCCCCCTTTCCTTTTCTCTCATGCTTCTTCATGATGGACTCCCTTTTTCTTCCTCTTCTGAAGCCTGTATCCATCTCTCTCTGTCTCTCTCGCTCCCCTCTCTCTGTCTCTCTTTCTGGCTCTCTCTCTCCGTCTCTCTCTCTCTCCGTCTCTCTCTCCCCCCTCTCTCTCTCTCTCTCTCTCTCCGTCTCTCCCCCCTCTCTCTCTCTCCGTCTCTCTCTCTCCCCCCTCTCTCTCTCTCTCCGTCTCTCTCTCGCCCCTCTCTCTCTCTTCCCTGTGGGACACCCTGCACAGCAACACATCTCATACCAGCACTTCTCTTGCCAACTCTCACATTTTCCATCCAATTAAATTAAATGACAATACTGACATTAGATCACTTTACTCCCATTCATTTTACCTCCCATCACTACTTCTGACAGATGTTAAGAGGACATGAAACCATACATCCTTTCATTAATATGTCATTATACCTCAAGTTGAAGGGGGACTTTTGTTGGAGGAGCATACCTCAAGGCAGTCTCTCTGAGGCAGAAACTACAGACACAGTCTGTCACAGGATCAGGTTCCTGCAGACCGCGGTTCCAACAATATCTAACCAATAACATCAATTGAATCAACATCAACAACAATTGTAATAGCTTGATTAACTACAGCCATGGCCACATTTTGGATTTGAAGAGCAGATTGTCGAGGTGATTTAAAAGAGGGGACTATTTGCATATATTTAACATTTTCGCCCCGAAAAAGCTTTAAAAAATATGAAATGTGCTTTATTGTATTCCAGTATTCTATAGAAACATGTGAAAACATTTTCCCCAAATACTGAACCAGCAAACTTTGCAAAACACAACATTTGTCATTGTAAAACGTATGGCCACGACTGTACAATGCAGAACAATTAACGTAAGTGTTCATTTCCTGAGGACACGCAAGGGGACTGGTTCAGTTAGTTTTGTTTACTTCACTGGGCCAGGATCAACATATTTTATTCAACGAAACATGTATTTCCCAAGCTGTTGGCTTTCGACTGGACACGTCACATCCGCTGTGTTGGAGTTGAGAATCGATAAGAGTATCGTTCAAGTCTGTGAGGCATCTCATCTCACCGCCCTCTCCTCGCCTCGGAGGTACGGAGAGTTTCACCCGCAGAGCGGCTGGCGTGCGCGCGACAAAATGACAGACGAGGCATAACGCCGCAAATTGAGCGTTCTGCCTCCTCTGACGACTAAATTACAGAGTCTGGAACGGCTAATGGCTGCTCGTCCTCCGACTAGTGGAGAGGACGAATCACGGATGAAACACGGAGAAGTCCTGTCGTAAAAGGAAAATAATCCCTGTGCCCGTCCCTCTTCTCTCCCTTCCCCGCAAAGCAGAAGTCTCAGAGCAGGCCTTGGGTAGGCAGCACGTGCATGTAGAGATAGTTAGGTGAGGAGGAACTGAGGGTTCGGGTTTGTACCACAAGGTTGGTGGTCTGGGTTAGAATCTCCTTTTAGAGCCGTATCTTTGATGTAGGCTGTCGGCCCATCCCAAATCCATAAGGAGAAGAACGTTTGATTTGCTCAGACGTCTGTCAGCGGTGTAAATCAAACTAGAGCTATAGCCTACCTTAGCATGTTTGAATGTGAAAGTTAGAGAATGCTATATATTTCTGATCTTTTCATTATTCTCTGAGAAACCTGTGAAACTTACATGGAAAAGTATTGATATGTAAATCCGTCTCTGAATTAATGATCAAAGCATGCAGACAGAAATACGTCTCTCCAACCGCCACCACACTGATCGATGATAACATTCACCCAGCTAACACATGACGTTGCGGCAACGTTGCCAGTAAGTGCTCAGTTGGTAACCCGCGACGTTACCTTCTGGCAACGTCGTGGCAACGTCGTAGCAACGTTATAAAGGGAATGTTGCCAGTTGGTCCCATGGACAACGTTGCCACGACGTTGTACCTTGGTCGGCTGGTTACGTTATTTTTAGACCCGTGGACAACGTTGCCGCGACGTCGTACCTTGGTCGGCTGGTTACGTTATTTTTTGGTCCCAAAAAATGTCCCAAGACAGTCGTCATCTTAACCCTTGTGCTGCCTTCGGGTCCCAAAGGTTCATAACGAACCATCGTTGTGTTTACCCAATTTTACCCAATACAAAAACAAATAAAAATAATTTTTCTTTTAACCTTCGCAATGTGGGGGGTCTGAGACAGCCCAACGGTTAAAAGAAAATGCTTCACTTTGTTTTTGTATGCGGTAAATTTGTCGCAATACGACAGTGGGTCACAATGACTGATGGGTCAGAATGACCCGAAGATAACACAAGGGTTAAAACACTGGACGTCTCTATTTCCTTGCCGTTTCTCTTTAACTAGTAGAGTAGAGTCACTGCACGAGATGACATCTGAAAGTAAACGTAAATCACCCCTCCCCTCTCGGGGACTTCAGAAAAGCGTCGGAAACCGCAAGAGCCGGGATCCTCCGGGGTGGAATTCACTGAGGACAGGATCTTGGCCTCGCTGTCACGCAACCCTGCTCATATCCAACCCTGCTCGCGCCCCCACCCATCCAGATCCCTCTCCTTTAAACTCGGGACACTGGAGCGCCATAACCTTTCAGTTGTTATATTTAAATAATAGGGAAAAATGTTAGCTCACTGAAGGAAAACAAGTAAGAAACTAGCTGACGAATAAAACACATTTTTTAGAGACGTGAATATAGCTAGATCCTGGGATGATATCTCGAGTTGGGTCTAACTCAAGTCTGTTCATCTTCACAGAGTGGGCCATCACCTACATTTGTCAACTGTGTAACTGATGTTTTCTTTTCCTGAACCCCAACCCTGTGATGACACAACAGCGTCCGTGACAGTAGAGAGAGAGAGAGAGAGAGAGAGAGAGAGAGAGAGAGAGAGAGAGAGAGAGAGAGAGAGAGAGAGAGAGAGAGAGAGAGAGAGAGAGAGAGAGAGAGAGAGAGAGAAAGAGAGGAAGAGGAAAATTGAGAGAAGAGACAGAGCAAGGAAAGAGAAGGGAAATATGAGAGAGAGAGAGAGAGAGGGGGGGGGGGGGGGGAGGAAGAGAGGGAGAGAGGTGGAATGGGGAAGGTTAAAGGCATTAGCAGCCTACGCTACCCTTTCTCCTGTCTCAGATCCAGTCAACTACTATCCCAGCAGCTGTGGAAACCCTGACATTATAATATCCATCACACACCCCATTATGAGCTAGTGCTCGCTGAGGAGAGCTCTGAGGAAGCTATTGAGATGGTTTGAGATGACGGACACAGGAAAAGCCAGCTCACCTGACTCCATCCTCTTTGTGATGGATGGATCTAGTAGCCTTCTTCTTGACACAGAGGGTGGAGAGAAGGGGGGGGGGGGCTCATAGTGGAGGGAAGAGCCCAAATAGTGCCACAGCTGGAATGAATGTCTCTCTCTCGTTCCTCCCTCGCTCGTCCTGTTGGGTATCTGGGAAGCTGCTTATCAGGACAGGAAATGGTTGATTTGATGTGGCGTTTTACCAGGCCCTGCCGTTGGTTCTGCTCTTTGACTGGGGGGGTCACACACACACACATGCACACATTTAAACAGTGACCCACTGAAACCAGGGCCCTACCAGTACAGTCTGTATATTTGTGTATTTTAGGAGTCCATTTTGGTTCAATATTGGTGTCTAGGGATTATGTGACACCAGATGATTCATCACTGACACTGGAATAAGATGACATTAAGGGGGAGGACATAAGAGTCGATCTTTCATACTCACACTCTCTCTCTCTCACACACAAACTCACTCTCACACACACAATCTCACATACACACACACACACACACTCTCTCTCTCTCTCTCTCTCTCTCTCTCTCTCTCTCTCTCTCTCTCTCTCTCTCTCTCTCTCTCTCACACACACACACACACACTCTTTCTCTCTCACACACACTCTCTCACACACACACATACACACGCTTTCTCTCTCACACACACTCTCACACACACACACACACACTCTCTCTCACACACACACACAGTTCCATGTTTCCTTCCCTCACCTCCAGACTCAGGTCCTGGTCTCCAGGTCTGCTCAGTCTTCAGTGTCTTGCTCCAGACAGCGATACCCGAGGCCTCAAGAAAACACATTTTACAACATTCCCACAGTAATGGCCACAGAATTACCCTCTTCCTTCCTTCCTCTGTCACTCTCTCTCTCCCCCCATCTCTTCCCCTCCCTCCCTCCTCCCCAGGCCTCTGTTGTTGTAGTGTGGTGGTGAGGCTGTGGGTGGTGAGGCTGTGAGGCTGTGGTGAGGCTGTGGTGAGGCTGTGAGGCTGTGGGCTCCTGGAGGAGCTGAGTCTCGTTAGGACCCGCTGCTCCCCGCTGGAGCAGGGCTCTCCCGGGAGAGCCCTGCTCTGCAGAAGCCTTTTTAAGCATGGCTGGTTTGGCGTATACTGGACACCATCATTAGCAGATCTGCCCACCCCCGTGACACAGATAGAGACTCTGTCAGTCTAATGCAGCTCCAGTGAAATGTTAAAGTTCTAATGCTTGTTAGGATTTTCCACATGGATGCACATGCAGACTGAAGCACCCTTGCGAGGCAGCATCAGCATCACGTCTCAGTGCTTCTTTAAGGGAAGTCTGCTTCTGTAATTATTGTCAACGTCTGCCACTCTATAGCGTTTGATAGCTTATAGAGTGGCTATCACATCCTTCCTGCCTTCACCACATTTCACCGCTACAGGGCGTTCTGGGGGGAGGAAAGTCAAATGGAAACTCATTAAGCCAGTCTGCGGTTTTTAATTACTTCAGAGTTTACTAGTAAATAAAGATCATTCAATATTTCCTGCCATATTTTTCGTGGTCAATGAAGCTAGACAATGTAACACCTCCCCCTCATTTTACTCCCCAGAGATGATGGTCTAGTTGTAGAGTTAGCATAGATTAGGGTCTAGTTGTAGAGTTAGCATAGATTAGGGTCTAGTTGTAGAGTTGGGCTGGATCAGGGTCTAGTTGCAGAGTTAGTCTAGATTATGGTCTTGTTGGATGAATGCTTCTAGGTGTGTTTCTCTTGTTTACATATGTAGCCGTACTGTGCATGACAGATCAAGTGAAAAATGATCAATATATTCATAATTGCTGCCCTCCCACATCTTCCAGTGTAACAGACCTGGCTGGGCGGCCGGGAACCTTGCTTTTCTTGGACATTAACTTCTTAAGACCTTCCTTGATCTGTTTCTGATCTTATTATCGTGCATAGAAAGCACGCCTACATGAAAGAGAAAGATAGAGGGAGTGACAGAGAAAGCAGGAAAGAGAGACAGAGGGAGAGAGAGAGGAGAGCGATGTAAACAGTTCAAGTAGTATGTTAATTTGGAGGAAACCAAGAGTTCCATAAATCTGAAGGTATGACATCATTCAAACAAACGCACATGGCAATTACCAAAGGGTGAAATGCCAGTGCAAGGAAAAAGGAGACTGATAAAGAGGTAGACAGAAAGAGATTGTGGTCAACTGCATAATAACTTACAGCTGCTTTTTGTTCTAAACAAGATAAAAAATCAAAAAACAAAACACTTCCTAAAAACACACATGAACAGAAACACACAATGACACACACAGACCTTTTTTATGAACATATTTACGGAAGCAACTTTAATACTTGTTTCCTACTTAACTAAACACTGTGGTTATTTAACAAGGAGAAGCTCATCTTTAATAGGAGGCCAGACTCTTTAAGATCTCTCTCAAACACAAACGTAACGTTGCGGCAACAGCGACGGAGATCGAAACCGTTGAGAGTTTGATGCAGTTTGTGACACAAATATAAACTCTGGAATGAATAATAGAACACAACCTTTTCCAGATTCACGATAACTATTTGCAGCATAAACATGTCTGTTCAGTACAGTCATTTCGGGCAACAGGAAAATACTAAACAAATAAGTAGAGTAAATAAACATGACTGTTTGTTTGTGCGCTGAAAGGTCCAGATAATAACACCATGTTAATGTTGCTGTCCAGGATGGCAGTATGTGGACAGAGGAGATATTCTGTTCTAACTTGAAAGAAACACTTCTGCTGTGGAAACTCACCGCAGGATGATATTGGTTTTTCCAACTGTCCATTCCCAACTCTTTTTTTTTTTCTTCTTTTTTTTCCACTGGTGCAAATACGCTTTTGTGTGAGTTCATGCTGTTAATGACAGACTTGCTTTAATGGGAGCTGTGGTGATTAAGCACTTTGAGACAAATGCAGAGGCTCCCAGATGCTCATCTGTTCTGGAGGAGGGGGGAGGGCAGAAGGGGGAAGAGAGGGAGAGGAGACAGCCCTGCTTGACATGTGGACAGCGCCACCTAGAGCTTGCCCTGATACAACATGGGTCAGTCGTCCGAGAGAGGAAGGTTGACTCTCTACACGTCCATCAGCTTGGGTGAAATGAGGAAACCAAGTTCTTATAGTTCTGGCTTGACCTGACTGGAAGGGAAATGCCGGGTCATCAGTTGGATGGATCCACTCACAGCTCTGTAATCCTTCTTTTCCTCCAGCGCTGTGGTAAGTGTAGGAGGCTAAGAGGTAGAGGATGAGAAGAACCCAGAAACTAATCTGAAACTGAGGCCTACAGAACCCATAGTGAGTCTCTGAAATCCATCTTAAAGTCACAGAGAGAAAAGGGGAGAGAGGGGAGAGAAAGAGACAGAGAGGGGGGGACAGAGAAGGAGAGAGGGGGAGAAAGGGACAGAGAGGGGGGGACAGAGAGGGAGAAAGAGAGGGGGAGAAGGAGAGAAAGGGGGAGAGAGGGGGGGACAGAGAGGGAGAGAAGGGGAGAAAGAGACGGGGGACAGAGAGGGAGAGAGGGGAGAAAAAAAGAGAGAGATCTTCCTTCTCTGAGAGGATCATCAGGATCCAGGGTCTAGGTCTCTGCAGTGCAGTTCCTCTCTGGTTCCGTTAGCGAGGCCCAACATTTCCCAGGCCCTGCATTTTCCACAGTGGCGGTTTTCACCAAGATGCGGTTACAACTGTCACAACATCAGGGCACACATGCAAAACCCTAATCTACGACCAGACAACATCCAGGGACTCTGGTCTCTACAGTACATATGGAGTAGCTTGCATGGGAAATCTTTCCACATCTCCGCGAAAGCTCAAAGGAGCCAGCCCCAAACCCAGGGCCTGGGTTTGGGGCTGGACATGTCAGCCTCATATCTGCCAAGGATGCTGTGGCCAGCAGGCCCTGTCTCCGTTTACCCTTAATCATGATTATATATTATGCATGACTCAGCAATTAGCTCCCATTTCCTGCTGGGCAAGCCTGTGCTTGACAGAAGGGTTAGCGGAAGGCTTTAGAGACTCGGTTTCGGAGGGACCAGCTTAACGCTGGCACAGACATTTAGTCATTTAGCAGACGCTCTTATCCAGAGCGACTTACAGTAAGTACAGGGACATTCCCCCGAGGCAAGTAGGGTGAAGTGCCTTGCCCAAGGACACAACGTCAGTTGGCATGACCGGGAATCGAACTGGCAACCTTCTGATTACTAGCCCGATTCTTTAACCGCTCAGCAACCTGACTCCCTGGGTTAGGGTTAGACCGCTCAGCAACCTGACTCCCTGGGTTAGGGCAGACTTACTTACAGATTAGCAAAGTAGTCACACCCCTAATTTCAGTGACAAACTGTAACTTTCAATTTGGGGGTTGTTGAATCAGATGTTCAAGTTAAGGACACAAAGTTCCATTTGGTGCAAATCTGGTTAGGGCTCTGAAGAGATCCTCTGGAAAAGATCCCCAAGGGCATTTTCCTGAGAGGAGATCCATGGCAATCTTTCAGAGATCTCCAAGTCTGGCTTCCAGAGATGGGTTAACGAGACTTGTGCGCAGTCCAATTCTGGGAGGAGTAGGAAACCACTGCTCTCTCACTGACAGCTCAGACGCTGCCCTTCTGACACACTGGCTCACAGAAGACTTAACACTCGATGCGTGCTCTCAAAAGATCATAAATAAACACCACATACTTTATTCAGATTAAACATTTCATGAGAAAGGCGATAAGCAGCTCTTGTACATGCAGAGAAAAGTGGCCCTGCGAACACTGCTCAAGCTACTCAGACCCCCTGTGGAGGAGACAGTTCCTGACACAACAAGCCGGGCTAACAGTCACAGGAGAGGACAGCAACCAACCGCTCAGCGTTTTCTACTGTCTCTACAGCCCTTCTAGCTCATATTTTCTCTTTAGCTGTTGCAGGTTTCACAGGTCAGTTTGGCACATATGCATGTGTGTAGATACCTCCACCGTAACACGGTCAACAGATGATGATTTATTTGTAGTTATTTTTCTTGTTATTTGCTTGCTTTAGTTTTTCTAGCTTCCCTCGTGGTTTCCAGTCCACCTTACAGCATCACGCCGACAAACCTGTCATCAAGGTAAAGAAGGGAAGCAGAACAGGAAGCTACTTTAGACAACTGAAATGAACACGCAAGTCCATGTTCGCAGCGGAGCCAGAACCGGTGGTGATGGCTGGAGGGCCTCTGATAGGGTGAGAGCCACATCAGTCATCCTTGAGAGGGCTGTCGGAGGCTGGACCTTGCCTGTTCTGGTGAAGCAGGAATTTTCTAATTGGGTCAGGGAGGGGGAGTGACGTTATGTGTTTCAGTCTCTTCTTTCCCATCACGCCCCGGATCCCGATCCGACACAGACAGGTCAGCCTGCGGGGGCATCCTGGAGAGAGAGAGAGAGAGAACAGGAAAACAAGAATCAGAAAGAAGAACGAGACCTTGCTCTGCACTGAATAACCAAGCAGATAATAAACAAACAAACAAAAAGCGATAATAAAAAAAAACAAAAAACAATCAGTCTGAGGAGACTGGTGGTACGGGCTGAGGACAGGCGTGTCTCTGCTCTGACGACTCACTCCTGGCCTCCTGGAAGACCCTCAGGGCCTCTGGGTCCACCTTCACCCTGCCCGAGGCGTCTGCATCGGGCACCTCCCAGGGCACCAGCGCGGGGTTCGCACCGTGGTCCAGCAGCAGCCCCACGAAGTCCGCCTGGCAGCCGTGCCTCATGACGGCGTCCAGCAGGCAGGAGGCCAGGCCCCGGCCCAGCACCTCCAGGCTCACCGGCCCACTGTAGTTGTAGTCGGGCTGGGCGCCGGCCTGGAGAAGCAGCCGGAAGCAGGGGAGGTGGTGGTAGGCAGCGCTGATGTAGAGCGGACACACCACCAGGGTGTTGAGGGTGCGGGCGCTGAAGAACGGGCGAGGACCCAGCTGGTGGTCTACGTCAACATCGGCGTTGAACCTGGAGGAGAGGGGAACACATCCTGATCACTGACCCTGGAGAAGGAGATGCACAATCCTTGTGTAGTTGTGTACTACAGTCCTATGTATGAGTATGTACCTGTAGTGGCAGGTAATCCTTCCTCACCTGATGAGCTCCTGGACGATGTCCTCTCGGCCCACCCTGGAGGCGTGGTAGATGGGCGTGCTCCGGTGGTGCCGGCTGCCGTTGGGGTCGGCCCCCGCCTCCAGAAGGATCCGCACGCAATCCAGGCGACCGTTAACCACGGCCATGTAGAGTGCCGTCTGCCCCTTCACGTCCACCAGCTCCAGCTCTGCCCCCTGCTGGACCAGGAGGGACACGCAGGCCGCGTGGCCGGCCGTGGCCGCGATGCGGAGCGGGGTGCAGGGCAGGCTGCCGCAACACCACACCGACTTCTCGTTGATGCGCCTGGCCAGGGGAGAATGATATCAGCTTTGGGGGGATGATTACATGGACATTTTTTCAAGTGTAGTTCCTGTCTGAGCTACATTACATTACATTACATTTAGTCATTTAGCAGATGCTCTTATCCAGAGCGACTTACAGTAAGTACAGGGACATTCCCCCGAGGCAAGTAGGGTGAAGTGCCTTGCCCAAGGACACAACATCATTTGACACGGCCGGGAATTGAACTGGCAACCAGATTACTAGCCCGATTCCCTAACCGCTCAGCCATCTGACTCCCAGCTACAGAGCTCTATGCTTGGCGATATGAACAGTAATAGGTGTATGTGTCACATGGTTACTGGTAGCGAGTTATGTTTGAGCTGTGGAGCTACAGAAGCCATCCTCACTGTTTAAAGAAGTCATCTTGTAGTAAGGTCTTCAGGGTGTCCAGGTCTCCAACATAGGCAGCATTGTGGAGCCGTAAGTCTTCTTCCTGGTCCAGGGACTTGTCGTTGATCTGTTCCTCGAGCCAGGCCTTGAGGTTGCGGCCTAGATGAAAGGAGAGAACGATGAACTCGGAGCCCCTCAACGCTCACTTGGGGTTGCCATTAAGAGAGGGAGGGGCACATTCACTAGGCTACCCTGCGAGGAAAGATACGCTCTGCTCATGCACATCACAGATGATTGATAGGCACAATCTGGAATAAATGCAATTACAAGTATTATTGCACCTCGTAACTTAATTTTCTCACAGATGGAAAATGTGAAATTGGGAACGTGATTTACACAACCGCTTGTGCAACGGTTGTTTAGGATACTTACTTTAACAGACTTAACGGAAAATAGGATAGATGGCCTGCATTGATAAACGTGTTGTTGTTGTGTTTGTTTTTACCTGCGGGTGTGGCACTGGGTAAATCCGATACCGTGATAAGCGGACAACCAATACTGGGCCGGCCATCAACATCACCATTTGCGCCTCCGACACCGCCGTCCGCCATTTCGCCCTAACAACTTAACAACTCTGTAGTAGGCTAGCGATAGAGAGTTTACAACAAAACAGTCCGAGAATATATCAACATCCGTCTATACGTATTCTCGGTTTTAGAAACATCGTTATGGATTTCTGGGTCTGTGCTCATCTCGGTTTACGATGCGACTTCCTGTTATATTCCTGAATATTTTAAGGTGGACCGATCATGCCAGCCAGCCAATCTCACCTCCTCGACGCATCTTCACAGTTAGGCACACTGTAAAGTATTCTAAAGCATTTTCAAAGCCATCAACAGCTATTGCCTGATAGCTATTTCGCTATAGACTGTATAGCATACGATATTTAAAGGAATTCTAATGTGTATAACGTGACTTTGTAAACTTTAAAAGCAGCTCTGAAATATAAATCGGAGACATTTCCTGGTATGGTTGTGAATCTCCGTTGATTTAAAACTCAAAAATAAAAAAAATCTGAAAATGCCTTGACATGTCAGCACCGATATTAACCGACATGAACGCCTCCGTTAGTAGCCAGAGGTGCAGGTCAGATAGATTTCTTTTACTTGACGAATTGCTGTCTTTATTGTTTATCTGCGGTTGCTGACTTTTCTCCACCGTCGTTGGAGGTTCGGCCGTTCGTCGGGGAGGCGTGCAGGCACGGCATATTGCTGCCTGACGACAGCTGAACCGTGGACACATAGCGGGCTCTAAAAATAAACAGGCAGGCTGGTTCCATGTCCCCCCCTAGCAGACAGGGTGACCCAGACCTCCCCCAAGCTCTGCAAACACCGGGCTTCTCACCAGTGGAAAAAGAAATACATCACTGATTTGCAATGCTGTCTTTGAAAGACTGCAATCTATGGGGAATTTATAACGGGTATGAATGCTCTATAATACCATGACTGTTGTATTAAGTTGAAGCAAAGGCCTGTCATGCATTCGGTTATCTGAATGTTATAAATGGGGAATATTCAGCCCACGCGCCAAGTTTCCTTGTTTTGCGAGGACAAAAAATAATCTTGAACTGCAGAAAGGGATTACTAGGAAAGGTAAAGCCATAGGAAGGGTGATGCTAAGGGAAGGTTCCACACGTCAAATTAAGTCATTAAGAAAAATCTCAAAGACTCAAACACTTGAGATGCATTGGTAAGTTTCTTTTTCTTTTTCTAAAAGGTGAAGAGGCGGACATTTCCTGGAGCCACACGTGGGACTAGTCACTTCAAGTTTGTTTTGGGCTCTGCAGGAGTTGACTCTGTCAGGGTTGTGGAGAGGGTAAACAGGCTGACAATAGGACTGAGCCTCTCCTGCAGCTAAGACTGCTTTGCTTAAAGCAGGTGTTCACTTTCTCAGAGGGGTTTTTAAATCTCACTTCTTCACAAGCGCTTGGTCTAAAGCTCTCTTAATAGAGGTTTAAGGGATTTCTAATGCTTTTTGTGTTGCAGCTGTTTAATGATTTGCCAAAAAACATTCAGCACCGAGGTTATAATAAACTCGTTAAGAAAATTTATTATGCATGTTTAGGTTATGTCACAGCCAGCTTGCCTTCAGAGCCATGACCACTTTCTGTGGACTTGTCAAAAGTATAAACTTAAGTCATTCATCATTTTGTCATTTTTTTGTAGCACAAGTTTTCCAGACCACTTGTTAACATGCCATTCAAATGTTTACCTCATATTAAGAGTTTCCAGTTCTCTCCTGACGATATCCAGTCACTGGTCTAACTTCATCTTTTCTTCTTCTTTATTTGATTTGATAATAATCACAAGACATTCATGTTATTGAAATAAGATTTATTCCACTCCACTACAAAAATGTGTCATTTGTAAACTATGATACAGACTCAAAATATACATAATGTACAGTTTAAGAAAAACTGTGTGTATGGTACAAAGTGTTATATATATATATATTTATTTTTCATAACATATGGAGATAATTCTAATTTGAACAATTTAAAGTTTTGAAATGGGCCCTTCTTGGAATTTCTAATCTAGAAAATGTTCCCAGATTTTTTTTGTTAACTAGCTATATAACTGATACGAATTATTGGTTTAATATTATATTTTACATTCTCCATGAATTGTTAGTTGCTGTGGATATAATAATCTGCCAAATGACTATAACGAATGTATTGATATTTTAACACATTTTAATATTTTAGGTTCTCAGTCTTTTTTAGATTGATATGGTCTTAACATGTGTCATGTCTTGCAACCTATTAACTTTGCTAGTGTTTCATACATGTTGCTAGTGTTTCATACATGTTGCTAGTGTTTCATACATGTTGCTAGTGTTTCATACATGTTGCTAGTGTTTCATACATGTTGCTAGTGTTTCATACATGTTGCTAGTGTTTCATACTTTGAGAAAGCATGTTGCCGCTGTCCATTTATACTTTCTTTCCCTTTGACAACTTAGTTGGTCTATATTTCAGTGCAACTTTACAATCTTTAATATATTGCTTTATTGTATAAATCATTGGAAAAATTAGAATTAATTGCTATTCTTTTTTAAATTAGTAGAGCAAAGACAAAAACATACATCCACTAGGTGGGGTTGGAGTGAAAGTCCATTCAGATCATATTACCAATTGTTTTATTTGAAAACGTTTCTGAAATTTTTAACATTAACTTTCTTTTTAAAATTTGATAGTATTCTATTAGATTTGACTCCAAATCCACTCAGGTGTTAACCGAGTGCACTGTGTGCTGCTCTAGTGACCTCACTCCGTTTGTGCTGGTCTCCTTTCAAAGTGCAGAGGTGCTTTACAGGTGGAACTATTAAAGAACTCCTATTTTATGTCCACATCTGTCGGTACTGTCAAACTGAGGTGGTCTCGGTAAACAAGGTGTAACTGACAAAGCCATGGCTGTGAAACGCCAGATGAATTACTGTTTGGTTATGCGTAGTGAGTTGACTACGCACTTATTAGTCTTAAACTAAAATCCTACAATGTTTAAGTCCATTTGGAATAAACATGTACTGAGAGATCAAAGCAATTAAATAATTCAAAAAATGCTGAATTCACATTTAAGAGGAGAACAGAAGAAGTAATTCACAGGACTGAATAGTTGTGTCTTTTCTTGAAAAGAATGAGATCCTCACTGGACCTTACTAGGCAGGTCTGAGTGTGTGTGAGTGACAGAGAGAGACGGGGGGGGGGTGCGTTTGTTCCATAAAAGGCACCATGAAAGCGTTTGGGGCCACCGTGGGGATGCCAGCGCCCCCCCTGGGACACCAGAGGAGGTGCAGCTGAGAACAGTGACACCAACAGCAGAGACAGCACGACAGACAGGCAGACTCCCTGCCTGTGGAGGGGAGGTGTAGAAGGGCTGGGTTTATTAGGGGCCTGTTGTCTCATGTCTGAGAGGAGAAGTTGATGCTGGTCACCATCTTGTGGATCTTGTCGTCGTTCTTCAGGATGTTGGACTTGACGGTGCAGATCCGGTCCTGCTGCTCTCTGATCAGCTGCTCCAACTCCTGCAGCTCCACCTTCAGGGGCTCCACGGCACTGTCTGTCACCCTGGAACACACACACACACACCACACACACACACACTGAAATCTGATATCTCATACCTGTTCGTGTGTCTCTCTCCTCTGCAGAGCCTGTGTGTGTGTGTGTGTACCTCTGCTCCTGCTGCAGAGCCTGTGTGTGTGTGTGTGTGTACCTCTGCTCCTGCTGGAGGGCCTGTGTGTGCTCCTGGTTGTGGCGTCTCCAGGTGAGCAGCTCCTGTTGCATGGCGTCCACGTCCTCCTGCAGGTAGTCCATGATCTTCCCCAGCGGCAGGGCGCTGCGACACAACGTCTGGATGGACGCACGCACGCGCTCCATCTCCCTGGTAACCAGCTCACGCTCTTTCCTGCGGGACGCCTCCGACACCACGCCCTGCACACAGGGGACATAGAGGGGAAGAGAGACAGAGAGAGACAAAGAGGGAGAGAGAGAGAGAGAGAGGGAGGGAGAGACAGACAGAGAGAGACAGAGGGAGAGAGACAGAGAGGGAGAGAGGGAGAGAGAGATGGGGCAGACAGAGAGAGGGAGATGGGGCAGACAGAGAGAGGGAGAGAGATAGAGATGGGGCAGACAGAGAGGGAGAGAGAGAGGGAGATAGACAGAGATAGGGCAGACAGAGAGAGGGAGAGAGACAGAGAGGGGAGACAAAGGGAGAGTGAGACAGATCATTTTAACCTTTGAGATTGCAGGATTACCACTTTTTCAGCTCATACTAGTTCATAGAAAAATACTTTCAAATGGCTTACTTGGTACATTTACATTTATGCATTTAGCAGACGCTTTTATCCAAAGCGACTTCCAAGAGAGAGTTTACTAACTCTAACTGGTAACTAACAGAAACAACCTCTCCGGATGCCCATCCTAGTACTGGTACCGTGTGTGTGTGTGTGTGCACGCACATGCGTGTGTGTATATGTGTGCACACATCAACCACACCACTCTCCCTCACCCCAATCATAATAAACGTTCCACACTCGCCAGCAAAGTATCAAATGCCCTGAGCTAGTGCAGGGCTGCATTTAGCGGTTTAGGATTTCAAGGCTAAAAATGTTGGTGGGGAATCCTCCAGGGTTAGCTGTGTATATAGAGATGTGTGGTGTGGCTGGCCTGTGCTGGCTGGTGTGGGGGCGGGGCTGGTGAAGGCCTCCTCTGTGTGGGAGGCTGGGGGGTCCTGGTGCTGCTGTGCCCCAGTCAGCTCCCAGTCTGCAGGGCTGGGGAGGGCCTCCTCTGTGTGGGAGGCTGGGGGGTCCTGGTGCTGCTGTGCCCCAGTCAGCTCCCAGTCTGCAGGGCAGGGCAGCGCCTCCCCCTGGCATGGCTGGGCCTGGGGCTGTTTACTCAGCTGGGTCCTGTGGCCCTGTGTGTGTGTGTAACAAGCTAGCAGGCTAGGTCTGTCTGGCCTGATGCCACACACACACACACACACACACACACACACACACACACACACACACACACACACACACACACACACACACGGCACCCACCCACAATCCTGGTCTTAAAGTCCTGTTTATTTTAGTAACAAGCTGTGGCACAGAGGTTATTTTACTACAGTATTGAGTAACAACTACTACTCTTATGCCCCTTTCAAGTTCAACTCTTGAGCCAATTTGTGTCATTCTGCACCCAGCTGGGACACCTGTCTCTCTGGAGGAGGAGTCACGTGAGTGACAGACACAACTAACACGGGACTTCCGTCCCCCACGCAGACCGTCACAGTGTCGGGGTGTCAGGGCCTGCTAGCGCCTGCTAGCGCCTGGTCTGTAGGGAGCTTTTCACACTCACATATTATTCATCTAGAGGACGTTTTGATCCAAAACGACATGCGAATAGTGGGTACAGAAAGTACAGCAGGCTGTTCTAGACCTGCTGGTGTCACGTTCGTTGTAAGCCAGCCTCTCATCAGTGAAGTCTTTCACAGCTCACTGATTAGAGCGCTTGAAAACACGCTAAACTGGACAGGACTCAAAACACGTCAAATAAAACACGTCAAAATGTCAACTTGGTCCCTTCGCTCTGGGAAGCTGGCAAAACACCACCAGACAAGCCTCCGTTCTCCTCCTGCTTCTGGCGTAGCTGGGGCAGCTGGGAGGGGTGGAGCTTGGCTGGGTGTGGGGCAGCTGGGAGGGGTGGAGCGTGTCCTCCAGGTGGGTGGTGTGCCCGGGTCTTGACACCACGGCTACACAAACACTCTGCAGCTCATTCAGACCGCCAGGCTGCCGAGCGTGAAGACATCCCGACAGAACAGCCTGCACTGCACTGGCCCTTCCTTACACTGTCCTCCCTCCCTCTCATCCTTCCTCCCTCCCCTCCACCACCAGCACACCCCTCTTGGAAAAGTCAGTAATAACATGTCACTGGGTCTGTGAGCAGCGTCTTGGCTGACATAAATCTGGCTTTATGGGGTCTCTGTCAGGGTCTACAAGGCTGCACGCTCCACGTTTTCCTCTTTTCACCCCGACCCAAGAACAATATTTGTTTAGAGTGTGGTGCTTGGAGGCAGGCGTGAGGGGCAGGTTTTCCCATTAGCTCAGATAGAGGAGAGGAAGAGGAGGAGAGTAGGACTGGAGGAGAGTAGGACTGGAGGAGAGGAGGACTGGAGGAGAGGAGGACTGGAGGAGAGGAGGACTGGGGGAGAGGAGGACTGGAGGAAGAGAGGGAGGGCCATACGGCAGTTCCCTGGAGCAGGTGGCTCACAGAGCTAGGAGGGTTCCTCCTCTGTGAAGAAGGGGGATTATGATCCAGGGTTCACACAATCACTTCTCAGGGTATGCTGGGTCTCACCTATCCAGAGCAGTATAACTTCACAAACAAGTCTGGTTACTTATCAATTGATGAGGGCACCTAGACTTAACCCTTGTGTTATCTTCGGGTCATTCTGACCCATCAGTCATTGTGACCCACCGTCGTATTGCGACAAATTTACCTCATACAAAACAAAGTGAAGCATTTTCTTCATTAACTGTCGGGCTGTCTCAGACCCCCCACATTGGAATGGTTAAAAGAAAATTATTTGTATTTGTTTTTGTATTGGGTAAAATTGGGTAAACACAACGATGGTTCGTTATGAACCTTTGGGTCATGTGACCCGAAGGCAGCACGAGGGTTAAAAGGGTCTAAAACTGAGTCTGGGTTCTGAAGAGAACTACTTCTGCTCTGATTCTTGGCTAGCCTTTAATGTTAATTTATCCTGCCATCACATGCCTAATTAGCTTAATGAGGAAATGCATGCAAAAGACCTGATTTATGGGGTAGTAATCAGGATCCTGTTGAGATGAATAAGAATAAAATTCTTCAAAGAAGACTTTGACAAGAAAAATGACCAGCTAGCATAGAACCTGTCTGAGGGCTAGCTACCTCTGGCCATCACTCAAAGTAGTCTGCTGGACTCTTTCAGGATGAAGCATTGGCTGGAGTTAATAAGGCTCTTCGTCAGCCCTAATGATCAGACCAAAAAGCATGCTGTGGTGGGTGGAGCCTAGCTGTGGTGGGTGGAGCCTCACTGTAGTGGGTGGAGCCTCACTGTGGTGGGTGGAGCCTCACTGTGGTGGGTGGAACCTAGCTGTGGTGGGTGGAACCTAGCTGTGGTGGGTGGAGCCTAGCTGTGGTGGGTGGAGCCTCACTGTGGTGGGTGGAGCCTCACTGTGGTGAGTGGAGGCTCACTGTGGTGGGTGGAGCCTCACTGTGGTGGGTGGAGCCTCATTGTGGTGGGTGGAGCCTCACTGTGGTGAGTGGAGGCTCACTGTGGTGGGTGGAGCCTCATTGTGGTGGGTGGAGCCTCACTGTTCAGCAGAGGAGCACGTTCTCATAAACAGCAGCTCTGACCCCCTCCAGCTGCATTACCATCCATAACCGCTGACTTGTACGAAGTTAGCCATGACCTCAGGTCTCCAGCTAGGTCCAGAACAGGGGTAATCAAGGTGTCTTTACATCAAAACAACAGGGGAGACTGTAGAGACTGTGAGACTTTTGCGGACTCCTAATTCTTCTCTCCTCAACATTGCTGCAGGCCTAGAGCTTCCAAGCAGCGCCTGGAAGTGTCCCTGGAGACGGTCTCCGAGGTGGGCCAGGGAGCAGGGCTTTACAGGACAGAGTTAGTCCAGGGCTTGCTCACGCGCTTCCTCTTCTTGGGGGAAACATGTCCCGCCAGATCATAAAAATAGCTGGGAGTCAGTGAGGTGGGGAGAGGCAGAGGTCTAGGACGGTTACAGGATGTTGTTCCAGGGTCAGCGAGGGCCCTTGGGGTCCCAGCTGAGCTCACTACCCGGGGCCTGGACTCTGGAGGGAGGACCCCCCCCCCCCCCCCATCCAACAGGACCAGGGAGCTTGAAGGAGGACAAAGGCATTCTTTGTTGAGAAAAATAAGAGATACTGAATCTTTGTTGAGTACAATGAAAGGTAGATCTGTCCGCTAGGTGGAAATCAGACGTGTCGGAAGAACCCTTTTCTTCTTCCTCAAGGACAAATCTGATATGAGATAATCCACACTTCCAGATATTTCTAGAGACCCCTGTCTCACCTCTGGTATATCAACAGTCTCCTGCGGGGGTGATATGTCTGATCGAATGGGGTGAGGCGGGGAGGGTCAATTCCTTCAAAATTCCACCCAAAAAGGGTTGCTGTTTACCAAGTCCCAGGCCTTTGCGGAGGGGTATTTATTTTCGTGCGGATTCTGCTGAGTGTATTCTGGGCTTCCTCCACTGTGACGCTCACTCAACAGCCATCCATTTGTGTGCCACAGGGTTTGTTTATACGCTGCAAACCTTCATCAAGGCTAATTTGATGGGGAAAGAAAAGAGAGAAAGGGGTCCGAAAAAACCTCCTTCTGAAAGCGCAGCTGCTGCGAGGGGCCGGCGCTGTCCAAACAGAAAGACGCCCAAGGAGAAGTATCTTACCATAATATACAAGTGTGTTACAGGGGTCATGGGGAAGGTCGTCCCCCAAAATATACAGCAAATTCTTCTGTCGCATATTCTGGGGTGGGATATGGCATAATACAAGCACTTCAACTGTCCAAGGAGGCTTCGTATTTACATCCTATCAACAATGTGGTGAAAAGGATCTGGCATTAACAGCAGCAAAACGTATTCAAGGTGGTGGGGTGATGGGAGAAAGCAGGAGTTAGGACATGGAGGGTGTTTGTTTGCGTTAAAACCATTTTTTTTTTTTTTGACAAAAATATATATTTAAGTGTCAAACCTCAAGACTTAATTTGTCTTGCATTTAAACTATTTTTTTTATTCAGCAGTTGAGTTTAGTTCTGAAAGATAGAATGTGTGAGGCGTTGTGAAGCAGCGTGTTTGGTAAACATCAGTGTGTTCGAGTCAATCATGTCTGGTGGAACTTCATCAGGCCACAGGACCAGGAAGCTGAATATTTACATTTTTAACCCTCCGTGTTCCGCCATGATTACAAGAAAGAACTGGCTCCATTACTCTGACCTCTCAACCCTTTCATGTCAGGAAGGAAGTCATTACAGTCCTTTATTTAGCTGACAAGGCTACAGCACCAAGGCTGAGTGTGTTTATGTGTGAGTGTGATTGTGTGTATGAGCGTGTGTATGTGTGTGGTGGAGGGGGAGGGGGTGCTATTCGGACTGTAGAGTGCTCTGGAATCCTGAGAACTGATGATGCTGCATGAAGTCAATCAGGACAGCCCTGCCCTGCTGGGGGTGGATGGGGCGCGTGCCTGAGGGCACCTGGCTGCCCTCTCCCCCTGCTCCTCCACAGAGCAGAGCTGAGATGACCTCCCTGGGCTGGGGGGGGGGGGGGGGCAGGAGACACAACATCCATCAGACAGGAGGGAGGGCAGCAGGGGGAGAGAGCACGGCCGGCCAGACCACCCAACACACGGAGCTACGCCACAACACAGACAGGAGCCTTCACCCTGACTCACTATCCAAACACCGACAGAGGCTGTGCTCCCTGGACGACACACACCCCGCGAGGAGGGGGAGGGGGGGCTATCTATCAACTACAAGAACAGTCTGACAGCAGAGACCTGACACGCTCCAGGACCAGCGACGTCACCAGAGGGCCACCACGAGGCCTCACAACTTCTCAACGATTCCTTCAAGAAAACCTGCTTTCAGGCACTGGCTTCACACTTCAGTTCATCTGCACAGGAATCCGATGCACAAGCAGAATGCATGCGGCAGATTCTGCTATCGCTCAAAACATACCTCCCTACGGAACAGCCTAGCAGACCTAGGCTTCCCAGAAATCAGGTGTTGGTGGGCTGATCGTGAGATATAGTGACACTGAGTCACTAGAGAGGAATGGCTGAGAGAGGCTTTAGAAGGAGGATCTATGTTGTTGCGCTGCCCTCCAGTGGGGGACTGATCTGCCCTCTAGTGGGGGGCTGCGCTGCCCTCTAGTGGGGGGCTGATCTGCCCTCTAGTGGGGGGCTGATCTGCCCTCTAGTGGGGGGCTGATCTGCCCTCTAGTAGGAGGCTGCGCTGCCCTCTAGTGGGGGGCTGAGCGGACTAAAGCCTGTCTTACCTGCTCTTTAGACTTGGGGGAGGACGGCGAAGACTCAAAATCTTTCTTTGTTTCAAGTATTTTTTTCACCAGCCCACCTGTAAGCAGAAGCAATGCCGTTACACATACAGTCAAACTCATTAGGACTCCAGCTGGTCCATGCAATGCTATGCTAACACTGTTATGCTAACCCTGCTGAAACAGTTATGCTAACACTGCTAACACTGTTATGCTAACCCTGCTAACACTGTTATGCTAACCATGCTAACACTGTTATGCTAACCCTGTTAACACTGGATGCTTACCATGTTTCTCATCACCCCGGAGTTCAACAGCAGGCTCCTGCAGAACAAAACAACGAAATTCTGAATCCACACACAATGCTGCTTTATATTCGTTGATATTCAATCTACACAAATAATGCTGCTTTATCTTGGTTTGTATTAGAATCTGACAACCTGTTTGGACAGCAGAATATCAAAATCCAGTGGAAAAATGATGAAACAATTAAAAGGTTCGGATGTGGAGTATCAAATAAACTGGTTAACCTTCCCAAAAGCAGACGTCCTGCTCCTCTCCGTCACCCAGGAAGCTCCACTTACCGGCTCCATCTCAGGCATGTCTGGGGGCGGGGGTGCAGTCTCCTCCACCACAAACATCTCTTCATCCTCCTCCTCATCCTCAGACAGCTTCCTCCCCTCCATGATGACGGATGCTGGGGGCTTGGCACTGCTCAGCCTGCGGACACACGGTTACACACACACACCATAAAGGCTTAGAGAGGGTCCCATGTGTGTGAGGTGTGTGTGTGTGCAGGTTTTGCGGGGCTTGCTGACCTGTCAGCAGGCGTGCCCTCCGTGTGGCTGTCCTGTCTCCTGACGCGGGGGGGAGCAGGGCGGGCGCTGCTGGGCCGGGGAACACTCCTGCTGCTGGGAGGAGGAGGAGACACAGGTCAGACAGCACACACTGGAGACACAGGTCAGACAGCACACACTGGAGACACAGGTCAGACAGCACACACTGGAGACACAGGTCAGACAGCACACACTGGAGACACAGGTCAGACAGCACACACTGGAGACACAGGTCAGACAGCACACACTGGAGACACAGGTCAGACAGCACACACTGGAGACAGCCTGGTTGCTCTGTTGACCTGCTATCATGGTGTAGAGGTGGAGAGGTGAGGAAAGAAAGGGAGGAAGATGAGAGGAGGGTGCCCTCATGCGTCTCTCACCTGTGAGCCAGGTGAGGGGGGGACGCTGCGTCCTTCGAGTCTCCGTTCTCCTGGGGGAGGGGCCTCTCTGCCAGGGGGGCGTCACCATCTGCAGCACAACCCTCCCCTCGTCAACCCTCCCCTCGTCAACCCTCCCCTCGTCAACCCTCCCCTCGTCAACCCTCCCCTCGTCAACCCTCCCCTCGTCAACCCTCCCCTCGTCAACCCTCCCCTCGTCAACCCTCCCCTCGTCAACCCTCCCCTCGTCAACCCTCCCCTCGTCAACCCTCCCCTCGTCAACCCTCCCCTCGTCAACCCTCCCCTCGTCAACCCTCCCCTCGTCAACCCTCCCCTCGTCAACCCTCCCCTCGTCAACCCTCCCCTCGTCAACCCTCCCCTCGTCAACCCTCCCCTCGTCAACCCTCCCCTCGTCAACCCTCCCCTCGTCAACCCTCCCCTCGTCAACCCTCCCCTCGTCAACCCTCCCCTCGTCAACCCTCCCCTCGTCAACCCTCCCCTCGTCAACCCTCCCCTCGTCAACCCTCCCCTCGTCAACAGCGCCCTCTAGTGAGATGGAAAGGAACACTCACCTCCGTCACTGTCTGATTCTTCTGAAAGAGAAACAATACAAACAGGAAGTCAGGCGTTGTTTCCCCAAACCCAGATCTCTTCCCTCCGGAACCAGCCCTCTCCCCTCCGGACCCAGCCCTCTCCCCTCCGGACCCAGCCCTCTCCCCTCCGGACCCAGCCCGAGAACAGCTGAGTTACTCAACAGACGCCTGGTAACTGAACTAGATGTGTACATGACATGGCTGGTTCACCAGGAGAAGGTCTGCAGTGATGGAGAGACATGAGGGACGAGAGAGGCACAGCTGGGGTGGGGAGGGAGAGAGGGAGGGGGAGAGAGAGATAGAGAGAGGAGGGGGCGTGTACCTGGGCCTCCAGGCTTGGGTCTGCGTCTCTGGCCCTTGGCAGACGAGGGCCGGGGTATCCTGGCTGGACTGTCAGCCTGGGGCAGGGGGTAGGGGGGCAGGAGGGTAGGGGGAGGGGGGCAGGGGCAGGAGGGTAGGGGCAGGAGCAGGGGGTTAGGGGGAGGGGCAGGAGCAGGGGAGAGGAAGGAGAGGATGATGGCTGTGAGTGAGATGTTCCATCAGGAATCAGGTTTACATGTATATATGTTTGAAGAGCGCATATAACATGCCCATTGGGGCAGGAACACATGCACACTGAAGTCCTCACACACACACACACAGTTTCAGAAAGCTTGAGTAGCCCACAGAAAATAAAAATGTGGGCTACTAAAATAAAGATTTGGCATTCAAGGTTACCTGGTTAACTGTGACCTCTGCTGGCTATACAATCAGAGAGGACAACACCAATAAAATATACAGAAACCCTTCAAGTACGTGATGATCACTACATAGCTACACAGCAGCATACACAGCAGCATACACAGCAGCACATACAGTAACACCAGGAACTTCCAGTGGAACCCGGATTACTTGATTTGTATTATTTAGTTTTACAGATGGACAGGACAGGATTGTACCTAAATAAAGATAAGTGGGGTAGGAACTACCTTTAGCTGTCAGTGCTTCTGCTCTGCCTAGTTTGTACCCTCAGGACTAAATAGCATGGAGGACTATGTCATTAGATGCACTGAATGAAAAGCTAGTGTGACTGCAACGTGATCCAGTCTAAGTCCACATGAAGAGCCCCTGGGTTTAGGAGTCTGGCCTCTCTTAAGACTGCAGGCTCTCGGCAGCAACAGACGACAGGAAAACAAGCACCCAGCTATACTAATACTACTACTACTGAGCATGAGCAGTATGGTATGGTAGTACTACTGAGCATGAGCAGTATGGTATGGGGCGTGTACCTCTTCAGCATCACCTTGTGCTGACTCCTCCCAAGGAAGACAAACAACAGGATTACACTTCAGATGTTGCCTTCAAGACAGTGGCAGTTAGAAGCTGGTGTAATGCATGTTCTGATGGATGAGGGTGTCATGCAGCCATAAATGTAGTGAAAAGGTTTAGAATTTTTTTTCAGAAGGTTTGAAAATTATTTTCGAAAAAAAGTCTGAACAAAAAAACACACAACATACGTCATTTCCCTTGACTACTTCAGTAGGTAAGAACACTAGATAGTGTTAACCTTTGGCATATCTTGCAAACAAATAAGAAAAGTTGTATATTTAAAAACAAACGCTGTAAGAACTCACTGCTGGTTCTGGTTTGATAGTTTTACTGGGCTCCTCTGGGTGTGGTTTTGGTCTCGTCTCCTCCGACGCTCTGGCCTGCACACACACACACACACACACACACACTTCAGAACATGCTGTGGGTGTCTGGTGGTGACACAGAGAGCTGTGGTTGCCAGTCAGAGCACGGGACATACCTTCCTGTCGCCCTTCTCCACAGGCCTGGTCCTCTCCTCACCCTCCTTGTGTCTCTCCTTCTCCTTGTCTCTCCGTTTCTCCCGCTCCCTCTCTCTATCCCTGTGGGAATCTCTCTCTTTGGTCTTTTCTCTGTCCCTCTCCCTCTCCTTCTCCCTCCCCTTGTCCTTGTCACGTTCTCGGTCCCGGCTCTTGTCCTTGTCCCTGTCCTTGGTCCTGTCTCGGGGTTTCTCTGAGCGCTCGGTGTCCCGGTCTGGGTCCTTGTCCCTCCGGCGGCTGTCCTGGTCTCTGGGCCGGTCTGGGTCCTTGTCCCTCCGGCGGCTGTCCTGGTCTCTGGGCCGGTCTGGATCCTTGTGCTCCCGGCTGCCACTGCGCTCCCGGATCTCCCTCCTCTCCTGGGGACACAACAGCAGCTCACACTCAGCTCACACCCACGGGAATCACCCAGGATTTACCCCCTACGGTATACTTCCTCACCCAGGATTTACCTTCTACGGTATACTTCCTCCCCCTTTACAATCTCTCTCTCCCTCCCCCCTCTCTCCCCCGCCAAAGACCTGCTTCAGACATACAAGCCAGCAGTTGTTGATAACAGCACCTTTCCTAAGCAACATCCCCTCCACATTCCCATGGTCCTGGTGGAGAGAGGAGACTCTGACTCTCTGGCCTCACCTCTCTGTCCCTGGGGCGCTCTCCCCCCTCCCTGTTCTCCTTGTCCTGGGAGCGGGAGGCGCTGGCCTTCCCCCTGGGGTCCAGCTTGTCCCCGGCCAGCACCCTCTTCACCGCCTCCTCGCTGGACAGCTGGGGAGACAACACAGAGAGCTCTGTGTGAGGTTCTCCTTCACAGTAGAGACTCCAGGAAACTACTGTGCTGATGGGTGCAGAGATATAGAAACAGAAGGACACCAGCCTGCTATGTTGTTGCTGATGTCTACCTGAGCATGCGTCATGTTGGAGTAAAGTGTTGGTATGATCCATCACTCTTCAAAACCCCTTTAATTTGAGTCTCAAGGGTGCCATTAAAATGTACCCAGCCATAAACAATACCCTTCAGACTTCAGCACGATCATTAGTTCCATCATTAGTGTGTGTGGTGTGTGTGCGTGCAGGCTGACCTTGCTGAGGCAGCACCTGGCGATGGCCTGCAGCAGCTCGTTGGTCCTCTCAGGCTCGTGGCCGGCTACGATGCGAGCAGGCTTAGCAGCCAGGGGCTCGCCACTCACCAGCATCACCACGTCCAGCGCCTTCTGCAGGAACGCTACCTTACTGTCCTTATCCTGCAGGGAGGGAGGGGGAGAGATGGAGACAGAGAAACAGAGGGATAGAGGGGGAGGGAACATCTGAAATGTCTGTGATCGCCTTGGGTAACGTGTGTTTCTAAAGGAAAGTTTCAGGAAAACATCTATGCCAAATGGTGCGTGCGTGTTACTGGTAACAAATCAAGCTAGGAATGTCTTCCTGTCAACAGAAATGCCAAGCAGAGTAGCTGGTTTAACACACAACTGTGTGTTTCATTTGAGCGTCCTGATAGATGATCCTCAGTCATGTCTTGTATTTGTCCCTGTCCTCCACTGCAGACCTGGCTGTACAGGACCTCGGAGTGAAACAGCCTGGGCTGCGTTTCCCGATAACGATGGATCGTAGCAACGATTGAGAAAAATAATGAAACCATCGATATTTCTTATGTGCGTTTCCCAAACATGCTCGTAAGGAGTAGGCTAATCTATGCGCTTTCAAGAGCTACGAATTTTCAAGAGACATTTTAGCTACGGTGTCTTTGGGAACGGCCCGTGAAACTAAGATTCGTCGTACGATGGATTCTACAATCAACTTAGGCTTACGACGCTTTCGGGAAACGCAGCCCTGTCCTCCACTGCAGACCTGGCTGTACAGGAACTCGGAGTGAAACAGCCAAGAGAATCCTTTTCATGTGGAGCCGGTGACTGACAGGTATGCTGTGTGTGTGAGCACACTTAGCTGCTGTATAATGCATGCTGTGGCTGCATCACTGGGGCGCTACTGGCCACCTTCCTGCCCGGCCCAGCGCTGGGGAGAGGGTGTCAGGTGTGGAGGCTTGGGTTTGTACCTGTTCTCACCTTGCCCTTTCTTTAGGATCCCACCCTTTTCTCCCTACACACCCCTCTCCTCCCTCTACACACCCCTCTCCTCCCTCTCCTCTCCCTACACACCTTGCTCCTCTCCCTACACACCCCTCTCCTCCCTCTCCTCTCTCTACACACCCCTCTCCTCCCTCTCCTCTCCCTACACACCTTGCTCCTCTCCCTACACACCCCTCTCCTCTCTCTACACACCCCTCTCCTCCCTCTACACACCCCTCTCCTCCCTCTCCTCTCCCTACACACCTTGCTCCTCTCCCTACACACCCCTCTCCTCTCTCTACACACCCCTCTCCTCTCCCTACACACCTTGCTCCTCTCCCTACACACCCCTCTCCTCCCTCTACACACCCCTCTCCTCCCTCTACACACCCCTCTCCTCCCTCTACACACCCCTCTCCTCCCTCTCCTCTCCCTACACACCCCTCTCCTCTCTCTACACACCTCTCTCCTCTCCCTACACACCTTCCTCTCCAGTGAACAGTCATTCTGACACCACAATACTGGTCTGGGGTCAGCTGCAGTGTCAAGCTTCTAACCCAGTGAACAGCCATTCTGACACCTCACAGGGTTACTGAGTCTCCCTGCACTAGCTCCGCTGGCACTAGGAGTGTGGCCCCATTACAGGATGGTGTGTTGGGTTACACACACACACACACACACACACACACACACACACACACACACACACAAGGATGATAAGGGTACACATTTTTGTGTGGAGACAGTCCCCCAGTGGACTAATCAAATGAGAATCAGTTGATACACTTGAGGGTAACTACATACAGAATACAATGCAATTATAAAAGATAGAGATGAACTAGTGAGCAGAGCGTTAGGTTGGAGAGCTGATTACAGGCCGACAGACCCTGACGTACCTTCACGTTGTCTGACTTCATCTCTGAGTCTTCATACAGGCCTCTCATGAAACCGGTGGTCCGTATTACCTGAGAAGGGACGCAGCAACACGTCAGCTCGATCATTACACACACAACACGGACTGACAGAAGAACATTAAACTCTGCCCATACAGAACACAGGTTTACATATGGACCTGTGCTCTCTGCCCATACAGAACACAGGTTTACATATGGACCTGTGCTCTCTGCCCATACAGAACACAGGTTTACATATGGACCTGTGCTCTCTGCCCATACAGAACACAGGTTTACATATGGACCTGTGCTCTCTGCCCATACAGAACACAGGTTTACATATGGACCTGTGCTCTCTGCCCATACAGAACACAGGAGCTGGTTTGCATGTTGGCTTTAAGCTATTTATCATCAGACATGTATTTCGGATGCACTCCACAATGCCTTGTGCCACTAGCTTATTCAAGCCCACGACCTCTAGACACAGTGTGTGTTGCAGGTGACTGCGCTGCTTGGTGAGTATGTCCATGGTGGATAATCTTGGCTGAGCCTGTTCTGACTGCTTGTAACTGCCAGAGGCACCAACCAAGCGACTGCTCACATTTTAGGATGCATGGCCTGTTAGAAGAAGCAGGTCTGATTCTGGGCAGGAAGGCACAAGGCCATTTAGTCCAATTCATAGAAATTCACAGCAGAAAGGATCTTGTTTTAATAACAAAAGAGTCTGAGGTTTCTGGTGATTGTTTAATTAATTATAATGTTTTTTGCTCACTATCTGATGCTCTTAGCATTGCTAGATATATTTACCATGGAATTAAACAGAAGCGTCAGAAGGGTCATGGGTAATGAAGGGTTCATGTTTTAATACTGCTAGTAAGCTACGTACTTGTAATCAATCACGCAATATAGTGGCCTTTAGTTAGGGACAAAATAATGTGTTTGACACCCACACACATCTGATTATCTGACGACGACCACCTCAGTCTGAAACTGATGCTCAACTAAACTAGTTAGCTTGATGCTAATACTGACAACGCCACGGTACTGGCTTGGTTGCTTACAAGCTGAACCAAGTCCCATGGTTTTACTTGTTTCAGTTTAGCTAGCCATCTTATCTAGGTTTTTCTATGCATCATTGCCTAGCGACAGCTCACTGCTAAAAAAATTACTGTGACGATGCTGGCTGGCAGAGTTGTACAGTACGTGTTTGTTTTATGGAATAAACTACAGGATTACAATTGAATGAACCCTAGCCAACTAGCTTAATGAAAGAAATTACATCTGTAGCTAACGTTTACCAATAGTTCTTGCTAAGAAGCTAATAAAATCCCATATCAAGCTCAAGTAGCAGACATGAACCTAGCTATCCCTGCTAACGGTAGCTAACTGGACTGACTTCAGTACTAGTACAACTTCAGACTGGTCGCGACGTCAGCTAACTAGCCACTGCTAGCTGGTCATGTCCAGTTTTTCTGGAGAGCGTGAAATATATGGTTCTGCATCTCGCAGCAAATAATTTATGCTTCGTAGTTTAACGATTCAACTGAAGCCAAGCAAGGGCCCACACACAATGTACATACAAGTCACGCTAGCTAACGTTACTAGTAGTAGACGGTTGTCTACTGTAGTAAAGTAGCCAGCTAAACATCTCACCTCGCTGAATATGTCGTGCAGGTATCGAAACGGCGGTTTGCTTAGCAGTTTTTCAGTTAGCGGCGGTTTCTTGATCACTTTCCCCAAGGTATCTTGGGTCTTTTTTACCACTGCTCCGTTCATGGCAGCTAGGTTAGCAATGTCGATTTGAACACAAATCGTGATACAACCGAAATTTCAGTTTCACCTCAGCAGATACTTTGTCAGAAAACACAGCTCTGCTGTCGCTATGTCAATACACTCCAATCCCACAATGCAGCATTGATAGACAGGGCGCTTGCGCGAAGCAGTTAACGTTGCCAAGCACCGGTGATACCCATAGCAACAACAAACAATCAATGCAGAGTATTTACAGAGCCCGTTTATTAGACATTCTCTGGTATTTACATTAAAAGAAAATTATGCAATAAAGCCCGAGAGAGGCTGTGTGTAAGTGGGACTATCTATCTGTCCGTCTGCCCGCCCGCCCGTAGTTTCAACCGTAGCTGTTGATATGAATGAATTCAGCACTTGTTGCTCCTTAACAGTCTACAACTTTTACAGGAAAATGTGCCTGTGATCCGCCATATTGTGCCTACTCACACGCAATGACTCATGTATGTTAAATTACTTGAGTTAATATGTTAAATATAAAACATCAAAGAAAATGTGTGTATTTGTCACTCAAATCAAGTATTCCATGAAGTATTCCATGGATTAGGAAAAGGAGACAGATGGATTAGAGACAGGCCGATAAGAATTCTTGATTTGGTGCCCTGCCCCCTGCCCCCCCCCCCCCCCCCCCCCATTCTTACTTAAGCAGTATGTTGTGTATTAATAATACAATTACACTAGAATTATGTTGATTCTACAGCCTAGGCTACTTATATTTTAGGGTAGTTGTTGTTCCATTCAGGCAGATCTAGTGTTGTTATACACTGAAAATTATCCACGTCTTGATTCTTCACAGGATTTCAAGACTGGATTCAACAAAGTATATGAAACCATATAGGCTACAGTAGCTGTAAAGTAATGAAGTCTTACATTTGTATATATTTTAAGAATGAAGCACAAAGTTAAATTGTATTTATTTATTACATTTTAATTATCAGTACAGCACACACCCATAAATGAAAATCATTTCCGTTCAATTAAGAGACTTTCAGAATTGTAAATGCCCCATGATAATTGATCCCCCTTTTTTTTTTATAACAAAAATACAAGTCAAACCACACAAATTGGATGCAATCTGCAAAAACCTACCATGATTTTCTCAAATGCACATGTATTGTCGAAACAAAAATCAAAAGATCAAAAAATAAATCATTAAACAGATAAAGCACATGCTCTTTTGTTATTGATTATAATGGTAAAGTCTACAGGTAAAATATGTTGTCATTGAGGGATTAAAAGTTCTTAATAAACTGATATATGTCATCAGGTTTTACATACTGTTCTAGGAAGTCTTAATCTCAGCTATATTGTGTAAAGCTTCACCGAAACACCTTGTAAGGAATCTTATGCAGCTGTTTGTGTACGTTACTGCTTACACTGACCCACAAAACACTCACCCCTGAGTACATAAAGGTAGGGATGGTGGGTAGGATAGGAGGTTAACCATGGAGCTAAATCTCTTTTGTGTTTTGTAATGCACATATTCTCTATTGATAAATGTAGAGACTTGTTAATTATAGCTTAATGGTCGTCACACTAAGGTTACACTTACAAAATGTATATAGCGAATTGCAAACGTTAGTTACTTATGACAAATTATTATACTTTTCCAGTGCAACTTTTCAAATAACAAATGGTGTTTAATTTCAGTGAATCTGTATGATTACATGAAAGTGATCAGATACTCAGGGTATGTTTACATGAAAGTGATCAGATACTCAAGGTATGTTTACATGAAAGTGATCAGATACTCAGGGTATGTTTACATGAAAGTGATCAGATAATCAAGGTATGTTTACATGAAAGTGATCAGATACTCAGGGTATGTTTACATGAAAGTGATCAGATACTCAGGGTATGATTACATGAAAGTGATCAGATAATCAAGGTATGTTTACATGAAAGTGATCAGATACTCAGGGTATGATTACATGAAAGTGATCAGATAATCAAGGTATGTTTACATGAAAGTGATCAGATACTCAGGGTATGTTTACATGAAAGTGATCAGATAATCAAGGTATGTTTACATGAAAGTGATCAGATACTCAGGGTATGTTTACATGAAAGTGATCAGATACTCGGGGTATGATTACATGAAAGTGATCAGATACTCGGGGTACGTTTACATGAAAGTGATCAGATACTCGGGGTATGATTACATGAAAGTGATCAGATACTCGGGGTATGATTACATGAAAGTGATCAGATACTCAGGGTATGTTTACATGAAAGTGATCAGATAATCAAGGTATGTTTACATGAAAGTGATCAGATACTCAGGGTATGTTTACGTGAAAGTGATCAGATACTCGGGGTACGATTACATGAAAGTGATCAGATACTCGGGGTACGTTTACATGAAAGTGATCAGATACTCAGGGTATGATTACATGAAAGTGATCAGATACTCGGGGTATGATTACATGAAAGTGATCAGATACTCGGGGTATGATTACATGAAAGTGATCAGATACTCGGGGTATGCTTGACTATCATGGAAGATTATGAACATGGAAGGAGCAGCAGGGTTGTCTGTCACACTATCGAAGAGATCCGTGCCTGCAGGATCTTTAAGTGGAGGCACATTCATCCCCTTTGCTCCTTGTGTAAATTCCCCGACTAAAACTCGACATAGGTACACACACTTGTGCTTTTGAGGATCTGGTTTTGAGTATGTGTCATCAGCAGAGTAACTTGCTTTAATAGCAAAGTAAGTGCCGTTTCCATGTAATGCCACTGTGGAGAAAAGAACATGACTGGTATTTGGTCTAATTATACAATTAAATCAATAATACCTATTCATGTTTTAGATGTACTAGCGTCAAAATATATTTAGCAACCATATGATAATTTACTATGGCAAGCTTAAGTTGGGAATCAGGAGGCTGAGCGGTTAGGGAATCGGGCTTGTAATCTGAAGGTTGCCAGTTCGATTCCCGGCCGTGCCAAATGACGTTGTGTCCTTGGGCAAGGCACTTCACCCTATTTGCCTCGGGGGGAATGTCTCTGTACCTACTGTAAGTCTCTCTGGATAAGAGCGTCTGCTAAATGACTAAATGTAAGTTAGTTACATGATTATTTTTGAGGGATTGTTTTTCCCAACACTATTTGACAGTAGTACTATTACATAAATATGTGCTTATATAGAAACTGATAATAAGTTGTAACTAGAGAGGGTACAATTTCTGGGGAAATTGTAGGGTGTGCTTGCTTGCGTCGGTTGCAGAGGGGTCCGATTTTTAATGACATTTTTACAACTGATATGTCTGTATATTTGATATTAAATGCATACTTATTATTTATAAAGATTACATAGAATTAAAAGCATATTTTTTTTGCTGCTCATTTACAACTCAAAATACTAAGAGTGAAGTGTAGAATGAAATAGTTGTCTTCTCATTTCCACTGCAAGAGGGAATGGTGATCGGCTATATACAGTAGCAGCCTCATCGTTCAATCAAAACGAATACATTTGGCAGAACGGTGTAAACGTCTCTATGACTCTATGACCGTTCTCGTGATATTTTCAGGCATTTAGCCTACTCATACTGCATTCATTCATTAATAAAGAACCCCCTTTGAAACTTATTCTAGCAACGACGTTACCGGCAGTAGCTAGCTATCTCAGATGGAATCGCGATTCAAACAGTACCATCTGCTAACTGAAAATATGCCCACAAAAATAAATTAGCTTGACATTTATTTAGGGAGACATTTATTTAGGGAGAAATCACTAATTTATAAAAAGCAGCTATCATTGTCAGTAACAACGCAAAATGCGATCCCTGTGTGGAGAAGCTGCCCCGGTAAATTGTACTACTACAGTAGCTCCAGAAAAAACGCGCCATCCGGATGTTTTTTTGGGGGGAGGTGGGGTCGTGCATTATAGACCCCTGTGCCTAAGCTTTTGTCTTTAATGGCATTTATTCCCCTTACTACTTTTACTTGTATACTTTAAGTAGTTTTGAAACCAATACTTTTATACTCTTACTTGAGTAAAAAGCTTGAATTGATACTTCAACTTCTACAGAAGTATTTTTAAACCCTAGTATCTATACTTCTACTTGAGTAATGAATGTGAATACTTTTGACACCTCTGATTTTATAGTGTTTTAAATATATTTGTATTATTATTTTGTGCTTTTGTTCGGCACCTCGGTCAGCCTTGCTGTGTTAAGAGTGTGCTTTATAAATAAAATGTACTTACTTACTTACTAGTTCCTAAGCAACAAGGTTATTACTACAGGCTTTGCTTCATACTTACATTGTAATATACAATTTAGGGGAAAGGCTTTCATTCTAAATTACAGCACTATTTCATTGTTAAGTTTCTAGTACTTTACTGCCAATTTTGACAACTGTGTTGTATGTTTGACCCTCTGAATATAGTATGGTGGTTAGTGTAGGTTTCACTTACTATTTTTTCCAGCATAGCTCCGATTAAAGCCATGTTCATTGATGTGTTTTATGGTTGTATAGCAAGCACCATGGAAGAGCTTCTTCTCGTTGTTCTGGTGACTGTTCCTGATCTCCATGTCTTGTTTCTTGATTTCGTAGCTCTTCCACAGGTTTTGATTCTGGATTCTTTCAATCTAAGGGGACATCAACCTGACACTTAAATTGCCTAAATATGGTTGACATTACTGAATATAATTAAGGAATTAGTCTTTGCCCAGCCACTGTGAAATTTATAGAAACCTTACCACTTTACAGATTAGGCTGGGCCATACAAATTTCAAGTTTGCAGTATAACTATGAAAAAAGAAATTACCTTTAACACTTTTTGGTGGCAAGTTTTGTTAAAGTGACTATAAACATCCTGGTACTCCTGGCTGTAAGGATCAAGGACACAGGACAGGCATGGTGTGTTGGCTGGCATGGGCTCCCAGTGCTTGGGGAAGAACATAGAGGTCTCCTCATCTCGCACTCTTAACAGCATCTCCTGGATTTCAGTGGTAGCTTCGTGCACATCATCTTTGAGACCCTCTATGTATAATATAGGCACTGTCTCAGACTTGTAGGTCAGTGTCACATTTACAGCCATGCTGGCCCGTATTTGAATAATACGCCGCTTATCAGATTCTGATAAGTTGAGGATGGCTTTGTCAGTTATGGTACGGCATACTTGTTCTTTTTCAATTAGTGTCCTAATCCACTGTTTTGCATCCTGTACTTTTGCTGTAGAGCCTCCGCAGATGTGGAAGCAGGCTGGATTAATTTCCTGGACTGAGACCTCTTCCTCTTTTGTCGTATCATCGGTTTCCCTGGATAATCCTAGAGCTGTATGAATGAGGTGAATGCATTATAAAATGGCAGTGCATTAAAGGGTGATTTATACTGTGAAATCCACTCATCTTAGCCCCCTTCTAGTATAACATAGATATATTCTGCTAGTTTACAAAAGGTTATTCTAGGTTACATAAATTAAGGTGAGTTGTATTTGACTTAAATGTAGCAAAAGGATATTAGATATTCTGCCAGACTTCAAATACAGACCTACTGCCAACCGTGTTAGGATTTGAAAGAAACCCTTTGTTTCCTCAACCTTCATCCCTTCTTTCTTCAACATACGGCTGTGAAACTCTTTCAGCACGTCTTGCTGAACGAGGACGATCCTGACCAGGTTCAGTTTGAGATGAGACTTCTTGCGCACCACAGCGACAACTGCATCCAACATGGCATCTGCCACCTGAGTTGGCTTTAAGTGTCCTTGAAGGGAAAAAAAATCTTAGCTCACATTTTTGCTACATAATATGCGATATATAATGTCACCAACATTTCTTTAAACCATAGAATGGTGTTGTCCAAATGGGCTATCTTTTCATTTCATAACTTTATATGTATACTCACCAAGACCAAGAGCAGGAAATGAAATTGAAGTAAACGTGTTCTCTGCTGACATTTCTATGGAACTCTTCACAGCCTCAACTATTTCCTTGGGGTCAACTGTTTTGTTGTTCTTTTGAGCAACATGAACAATGTTCTTAGACAGCAGGTTACCTGGCATGGTCATGATCAGGCCTTCATGAGGCTCAAATCCTGGAGGTAATGTAGAAAAAATGATATTATATATTATATGTAATATTGGAAAAAACATGAGGATGAATATAATGTAACGTAATTGGATGTAACTGAGTAAACCAACTCCAAATTAAACCAAATTGTATATTTTACATCTGTTAAATTGGAAAATATAATTGGTCAGTTTCTATTATACAAACAATTCTACAACATTCCAACCCTCCATTTAATTGATTTTACAGTATTACTGCATTTCAAGCTCTTACGAAGTTGTTTGCATCTCTCTTTGACAGTTGATCCTGCTGCATCCAAAATGGACTCAGAATCCCCTGGGGAATTGCACAGTTAAAAGAGAACAGTATATTACAGTGCAATAAATCAATACTTCAATATAAATCCAGTAAATCCACATTATAAATTGTGGATTTACCTATTCCAGTCGGTCTTTGATGAGAATACATTTCAGTAAGTGTGGGGTAGCAGTGGCACTCTGCACTTGCCAATTGTACACAATACACTTGGACTACTGTGGGTATTTCTGAGTAGCCAAATGCCAAATACATACAATATCTCCTATATTTTCATTACATTAATCAAAGCATTCTCCTACACTAGTAACATAGTAACACAGGGTAACATTTACCTATACTGTGGGTGAAATCCTCGTTTGAGAAGTTGACAATGACATCTGTGGTCTCCTTTGTGATGTCTCCCACGGCAACCTGGACAGTCACTCTGTCTATTTGAAACTCATGAATCCCTGAGCTGGACGATGTGACCTTAGTGACAGTTCCTTGCAGTGAGACATCAAAATACAATTATTTCTTGTCATAATAAACGTATAATACATATACATCTGACAGTTATCCACAAAGCTTACAAAGTTTATCCCATTTAAATTGGCCAGAAAACTCTTCACAATAGGTCAAAAATAACCTTTCAATATAACTTTTCTACCTCACATTAGGGCAAAAGATATTGGACAATAATTGCTGCATTTAATCAAAAGAGTCCTGTTTATCTATGATGCAAACATTATAACATCACATAGTTCACAGAAGTTATAATAAAATACTGATGAAGAGAAAACACTACTAGGTTTTGTAACAGGATTCATATAGTTTTTTTAGGAAGATTAATAAAACCATACTTTCAGTATTTTGTTTTGACGTAGATGTCGGGCTCCCTGATTTTGTCTCTTTGGTGAATCTTTTCTTATATGTATTGGTGAAAATCTGAAAGGAAAATTTGCCATAGAAACAATTACATTTCATGTGTAAACAAAATCTGCAATCATTAATATAATTTTCCTTATTCATTAAATTTAAAAATCTGTTTCCACTTCTTTCATGATACAGAGTAAGAAAATATTATTGTAAGATGTATGCTATATAATCTTACAGTATAAAGCAATTAAAGAAATGTAATGCCTAATGTGTGTGATAGTGTAGTAATCTAATACAGTCAATAAGATATACATTTACATTTACACTTGATTTATTTCATTTTCATGAAATCATGGGACAGTTTTCCATATCCTCTCCCCTGGAAAATCATTTATAACAATACGTAACTATAATGTTGTTTTTAAATGTCTTACTAAAGTTGCATAGTAGTAATAGGCAACATTTTAGATTCAGGTTCTTTTAATCATGAATATGTAATAAGGCCCTTATAAGATTCATATGAGCAATTTATGTTACTAAGACTTACTAACGCTTATTACAAGAAGCTGGATTAAGGCATCACATAGTAATGTTATGTCAAGTTATGTAAGCCATGTCAAATTGAGTGGTACCATCGTTTCTAATTTGTATTTATTTCCAGATTTTGTGATGGCATTTTTTGATATAGTTACTAAGAATGTATTTTTAATAGACTGAGGTTGTGTTTAAACAAATGGATGTTGCAGTTGGTCTTAAGGTATTTATGGTGTTGGTTTATGATGCCTGATTGAGAAGCTAGGGGCACGGAGGTTGGGGGATGTTTGAGTTCTGTGGCCTAAAGGGAGATGGGTAGATGGATCAGTTGATCTAGCAGCCCTGACCTTTTGGCCGAGGAGATTGTGGCCTGTGTCCTGTTTGTGTTTCATTAAGGGTATCTTTACTGTCCTCATTTAGAGAAAGAGCCGTGACATCAAAAGACTTTGGTCACTTGACCTGGGGGGTTATATTGTCTTAACTGTCACTGACCAGTGTTAGCCAATCACAGAGACCACTGCATTGATGAATTGAACATTTATTAGGGGATCTGTTTTAAGTGTATAAAAGCACAAGCTTTATGATTGTTCTTTATCACTCTGGCGAACGACCTGTGGCTAGCACCTCCTTCGTTATGACTGATCAGCAAAGCTTTGTTTAATATTACGTAATTGTATAGTCCAAATAAATTGTATTAAAACCACATCTCTTGACTGTTCGGATCTACACAGTGCCACTTGAATTTCCACCATTACAATTTTCGTACCTGAATTGTCTCTTGATCACTTGGATGTAAGATGAATGTCACTCCTTTCAAGTGTCTAGGTTGCTTCTTGCTGCTGAATTGAATGACTTGTTCCAACATGAGAGAAGCCACAATGTCTTTGGGGTAACCTAGGTTTCCTGTCCCGATGGCCGGGAAGGTCACTGAGCAAAGACCCATCTGCTCCGCTTCAGAAAGACACTTTTTTATGATCTCAGTCAACATCTGTAACATATCAGTAATTACAATATATTCATATTAGCATGAATAAAAAGGTAAACATTCATCTTTGAACCTGGACTTGGCGAAGTAGCTTACTACTTAATATAATGATAAAAAGCTACAATTTTTGCCATGTAATGCCACTCATTACATGTATTAACTAAGAGATTACAGGAAGTCACAGGATTTTCTTTTCAAAACATAAAATAAACCTTAATTTTATATTCACTATAATTTGACACATTGCCTTTGTTTAAGTCATGTGTCAGATTGGAAAATGGATTTACCTTTTCTTGTTGATCACTTCCTTGCTTCCATTGTGGCGCAATCACATGAAACACCATTTTGCTCCTGAGGTTACAACCATCAGTAATAATGACTGCTCCCTCATGTACACTTTTACCATTTTTCTTTATCAGGTCTTGAAGTTTAGGTCCTGCAGCAGTGGATATGGCTTTGGAGACTGCTCCTCTGTCAAGTTCTAGATCTAGTCCTACTGTGTTTACAATCATCTCTGTCTATGGAAAATATACACATCATTTCATGACAATCATTACATTTGATACATGTCATCTGTTTCAGTACGACAATTAAATAATGATTTACCACTGAATCTTGGATGTTCCCCTTTATCAGCTTGACTGTGAGCCCCTCCATGGTCTTTGCTGTCAATGATCCAGATTGTTCAACCCATTGACCATGTTGGGTATTTGTGGATATAGCTTGACGCTTTTGGATGTTAGGATCAATGGTTCTGTGGCCCCCAAACTCCTTCAGCATTGCTTCAACCATGGACTGAATGGTCTTGTCATCATTGCTCACCAGATTAATCTTCCTCAGAGTATTATTTCCAAACTTGTCATCACAGAAATCCTTGATAGCTCTTGTGATAGTTTGTGTGCATAGTTGTAGAGGAAAGCCGAGGTTTCCAGAGCTGATGGCTGGCAGAGACACAGACAGGCAGTTGTTAGTCTCTGCTAAATCCAGGCTCCCTTTCACGGCTCTTCTCAACTGCCCCACGGCCTTCTGGGGGTTTCCAGTGTCATAAGTTGGTCCCACAGCATGAATGATGAATTGGCAGGGAAGCCTCCCAGCATTGGTAAGGACACAGTCTCCTGGTTCAAGTTCCCCCCTGCGGTAGATGATCTGATCACATTCCTCCTGCAGTTGTGGTCCAGCAGCTTTCAGGAGTGCGCCGGCGAGACCTCCATTGAGTTTCAGATTCTCGTTAGTAGAACTGACTACGGCGTCCGTGGTACATTTACACATATCAGCTTCACAAACCACAATTTCGACCCCATTGGATGTGTGATGTCGGTATCTACATTTTGCTCCATTTGCAGGAAGACTGTCCTCTCCATCATTTTCATCATTAATTAGTTTGACCACACAGCCTGTATTGCTTTTGAGAGAGGTAACATACATTTTTTTATTGTCTTGAAAGAATTTCTTTGCTCCAATATTTGAAATTGTCATGGTGTCAAAGAAAGTGGAAGATATCAAGTTTTCAAACAGAGCCTTGCAGTCTTCCACATGTGTTCTACAGCCACTCAAAGAAATGGTCTGATTCTGGAAGGAAACCTTCACTTTATCTTTGACTTCATTAGCCCATGAATCCTTGCAGTGTTCCTCAATGAAGGTTATAACAGTCTCAGACTTGACCTGAAGAGTTTCAACTATTGGTCCATTCTGTCTTAGGTATTCTTCAATATCCTTCTGCACCAAATTGACAGTGTCTGCATAACCACACACTATAACTTGTTGACCACATGTCTTGATCAGGATTTGTTTTGATGGATTATTTTTGGAACTCTCTAATTGGGTGACAAAGTCTTGCCATTTTGGTGTTTTCAAGATATTGAAGTCTTGAACATCCATGTATTGTGAATCAAAACAAGTATTGATTTGCTCTGCTGCTTCAGTCAGTGTTATATCAGACAGAGCCTGCAGCTCTACTCTGTTTCCATCTATGTCAAGAGCAGCGTTCATACCCTGGGAAGTTTGTAGATAATCTGTGATCTTGTCTTGACCTTCTTCTTGCAAAAACTGAAAGACGTGATCATCCAAACTTATCTGCCTCTTTTTCACTGACAAGGTTCTACTGGTTAATGTTTTAAATGCACCCCAAACTTCATCCTTCAAGCCATGTAGTAACATACTTTGGCTGTCAGATGTATGTGTCATCTTCAGCTTTGGGAATTCCTTCAAAATATTGTCTTCAATTACATCTTTTAACAATAATTGGTAAGTAGATGTAGGCAGTGGGAACACTTCTGAAACGCTGGTGCTCTCACGCTCAAGGCTGCTGGCAATTTGATCCAAGATTTCATTAAGTGGCTGCTTTAGTTTGTTGACATCGTCTTTCAGGCCTACCACTGTCACAACCCCTGTGGCCTTGTCAGGCACCAAGTCCACATCTTTACCCAGAATTGCCTTGCGCATCTCTGCTTCAGACTCTTCCCATTCTGTGATTTGAACCTGGAGCTCCAGAGATGTGTATTTAGCCAAGGCTTGAATGAAAGCAGTCTTCACAGTGTCCTTCCATTGCCGTATGTCTTTGGCTTGAATGCCGTCCAGTTTAAGGAGTTCAGGCAGGGGGCTCAACTTGACGGTTGGTTGTTGGAGGTCCACCTTGCAAAAATGCTGGGCGAGGTTGTGGTGGATGGAGTCTGCAGCTTCCTGAGTATCACAGAGGTATTTCCAAATGACTTGATCGATGGTTTCATTGAAGGCTGGTGGGAGTTTCAATGTGGGTCTGTCTTTACCATAAAGGGCTGCTCCCAGAGATTCATAATAAGGGAAAGATTTCATAGGATCTTTCAGGGTTTTCTTTAAGACTCTCTGCACATCTAGAAAGATATGATAAATAAGATAATAAAATATGTAATAATAAATCAAATAAACAACACCAATAAACTGTATAAAATGTAAAATATGCTATCAGCATTTTAAAACATTACAATAACACAACATTACAATTTCACTTTTAATTATAAACATAAAACCTTGGATTGGACCAGATCTCTCAGCATGACAGTACTGTTTACACAAATATATTAAAGTTTTCTGACAAATAGTCTTGAAATGAATATTGTCTTAAGATGGATAATAAGTCAATATTACTTAAAATATGATTGTTAAATTAACGATAGACTTACCTTTAGGATCCTGAAATGTTATGATAGCAGACTGCTCCTCTTTGTTTAAGATGACATCTTCCACAACTCCCTCTTTTTCAAAATATAATGTGAGATAGTCTTCATCATAGTTCTGAGGAATATTTTCAACTTTGATTTTTGCTGTGTTTTCCAGGGGTTTAACCGTTAGATTCTTCTGTTTAAACATTCTATTGTTGGTGGCCTTTGATAAAAAGTGACTTGTTTCTGTCAAGGAAGAATCATAACAGGATTTTTGAGAAAAAACTACAACAAAGGCTTGGTTGCAATCTTGCTCAGAATGTTCCAAAAGATATTTGAAGACTGATGCCGCATGTCCATAGATAAGCAATCTTAACAAATTTGTCTTGTACTCATTTTATTTGATTGGTAATTAACTATTAAAATATGATATATAAAATGCTTGGCACCGAGCAAATGTAAAACATCAAAATCTCAGAGGTACTGGTTTTCAATGGCCTACAGTAATAATTTTAACACATTTTATTTTAAAATGTACTCATACCTTTTTCACTCTGGAAAGTCACTACTGTTATGTCACCCAGCATCTCCAGACTAAAATCAGACTCTGAGTTAAGGACGTTCCCCACAAGCATCTCGAGAAACTCTTGGTTCACGTTCTCCTGAACGTTTCCCAAAACAACGGCAGTTGACAGACTTTGCTCCTCAGCTTGGATTTCAGCGGGGGATTTTTGATCTTGTACAGTAGCATTAGCAGCTGTGAATCCAGGAGACATCCAAATGACAGTATTATGTTTGTCACTTGTTTGTTGCAAACTCATTGTCAAACATGAAAGAAGCAATGAATTTACCTTTTGACAAGCCTACTACAATTTTTACTTCAATCTATAATTATTTACATCTAGCAAAATAGGATGTGTTCTGGGAACTGTTTTGTACAGTATTGCAGCTGATTAAGTAATTTATTAGGCAAAAAATCATTATTACTTGTGTTCACAACAAAATACTGTACATGAATTAAGTATGTTTAAGTGAAAACTGATGATTGGGATCCTTGTTATCCATAAACAGATTTGAACTGTGATTACAATACCCAACAAATGAGTTCTTCTTTCATAACTTTTGATTTATATTGTTGTATCCAGTATATTCTTTCTTGTTACATAAAGGGAGTCAGGTGGCTGAGTGGTTAGGGAGTCGGGCTAGTAATCTGAAGGTTACCGGTTCGATTCCTGGCTGTGCCAAATGACGTTGTGTCCTTGGGCAAGGCACTTCACCCTACTTACCTCGGGGTGGAATGTCCCTGTACTTACTGTAAGTCGCTAAATGACTAAATGTAAATGTAATGTTCATCTTAATGTAATGTAATGTTCATCGTGTCTGGAGGTGATTGAGTTCAATTGTAAGAAAAAGAAAGAGTTAGACAAGTAAAAGACATGTTTCCAAGTTCCTCTGCTTCGATGTCAAATTATTTATAGGCGACGCACGACACAACATATATGATGTGAAATACTATTTTACCATTAAATACTATACTTACATGTTGGGTCTGTCTTGATCGGAGATGATGGTGTTTTCTAGGAATAAAAAGCAAATATAGTTTACATAATATCAGATCACTTAATAAGAAGAACAAATTGTAATGTGTCGCTGTAAACATTATCTAACAATGTGACTTGATTCTAGAATAGAAAACATAGACCACTACAGTTTGTACATTGATAATAAATGTAATGGTATCGGTAACCAACCTCAGTGCTGCCTTTGGATGGTGGCAGACAAACAGTCAGTTTTAGCACTTTTTCATCAATAACAATCTCATGCTCTTGCTTGTTTAGCACTTTCTGTCTGGCTGTGACAAGGACAAAAGGACTTAAGTCAATTTCAGAAACCCAAGTATTGGTGTTATAGTAATAATAAGTCATTTTTTGTGAAGTACAAGATTTAGAAAATTGAATAACACCCCAACAATTTTTTTTTAACATTCCTCAGTCCAGAAAAAAACTAATTCTCCAAATAGTTTCTTTGAGTTTAGAATTTAGTATTGGGGTTCCCTTAAAAATATATATTTTCAACAAGAAACAAAGCAACCGATAATCTCATATTTCTTTTTGCTAAAATTAAAGAAAATTTCACTACATAGGCTCATTGATCTTGATGTGTATCCAATCAATACAATCCATCACGACAAATGTGGAAATGTTTTACATTTACATTAGCCTGACACAAAGAAGGCACATGCTTTCCTAGCACCAAACAGGTACTAAAAGTTAAACTTTAACTTCATAGACTTATCTGAAATCATAATATTTTCCAGTACACACAATAATAATTCACTATAATAATAGTGATTACATCAGTGTTGTATTATATACGTTAAATTCAGCATTATTACTGCTTATCTACAGTATATTTCCTTATGTATAATTTCAGTGCAGTGATTTTAGCACTCTTGCATCAATAACGATCTCATGCACTTGCTTGTTAAGTATTTCCTGTCCGTGACAAGGACAAAAGACATATAGCCTATAAAACAAGTCTGATACGATTTCAGAAACCATGTATTAATGTTACAGTAATTACATTTTGTAATCTAAAATGAACAAATAAAATTGATTTGTGTAAATTATTTACAAATACTTACATTGCTCAGTCCGGAATAAAGCAACTGCTCCTTGCCCATTTGAGACGTCAACAATGCAATCCCCTCCATTAGCTTTCTTACTTTGAAAATATTTCACCAACTTGTTTTTTAGTTTAGAAGTATTAGGACTCCCCTCAAGCTCAACAAGCAAGGGAAATGAGTATTCACCTGCCATCTTATCTAGTCCTCAAACAAAAGACTTCAGAACAGCATTTATAGCTATGCAATGCATCCACTAGTTTCACTTTCCCTTGGTTTATATAACCCACCTGAAGTTTTTATGAGTGGCATCAGTTAATAAGTCCCTCCCTCTAACACAGAAGTCACATGATTTCCCGGCAAGTCCATGATGTGAATGAGGATGTTGAGGAGGGTGGGGCAATGAGAGGAGATGAGGTGAAAAGCTGATATTAAAAAGTATCAGATTGGCAGGTGGGTTCTAAAACATTTGGTTTGTCATTTTAAAAGGATTTCAAGCTGTACGTTTAGATATAAGTAGTGCTTTACATATGTTACTTTTTTGGCTGCATGTAAAACAATAAAAGGCATGTAAAATAGAGATTGTTAATGATCTCTGCCAAGGAATAAAGTTAATCCAACAGTTAACACATATTTGTGTGATGGAACTTGTGATGGAAAGTATCTGAACATTTTCATCAAGTGGATGAAAGACCCATAGATATAAGGTGCTTGTAGTACACCATAGTGATAGGACGCAAGACCATAGTAACAAAAAGTCTAGGAAAGTTAACTTGGAAATTCATCAAACCGCATTTCCAGCGAACTTGTTATATTGTTTGATTTAAATTTAAAAAATAAATGTGCTTATGTTTGATTAAACAACTTGTGATGGGAAGTTCGGATCATTGCATTGATAGTGTCCTATACTGTACCTTCCTGCCAACACATCACAGGTTTTCTGAATTGCTCAGCTGGTTGGGGCATTCTGTTTTGTTTTATTTTGTTTGTTACTCCCCCTGCAAGTTTGCGTCTTTCATGCTGGTTGGCGTGTACATGCCTCCACAGGCCATCGGCAAGTTCAATAAGGAGAGACCTGGGATGAGTGAAAGATGTTTATTACAGACTAATAAATGTACTATGGTGTTTAGGGATGGTAACTTCTGCTGCGACAGGACGGAGACTCCCCGAACATAGGGCTGAACAATTTGTACAGGTCTGACTGACGATCAACCTTCATGTCACCTGTCGTGGTCATTATAGTGTAGTCGTCAGCGTAGGAGTACTCATGGAACACGCTCTCATCTCTACGGCTGTATTGGCACAGGAACGCTGCCAGATGGACAGTGGCTTTGACTCCACAGATCATGAGGACCAGGTTTAAGGCAGAAATTAAGATATGGAATGAAACCCCTGGGAAGAGCTCTGGGTTCACACCCTTTGGTAAAAGGTACGGGAGAAGGATGCGGTCCTCTGGAAGTTCCTTGTCCAAGGATTCAGGCCTCTTCCACGCATCTTCATCTGGTTTCACTGGATGGAGAATGATCTCTGGGATGAAACCGGCATCTTTCATGTGATTCCATTTGCCAGGAAGGTCAGACGGCTTGTGGTCGGCTTCAGGTGCTTTACACCAGGAGCAGAAAAAGTCTCGGTGGTAATGTTCGATGCAGCCTTTTGCGATGCCATAGGCCACTTTACTATCAATGGCACAGTTCCAAGGAGAGTAGAGAATGGTGTCTTTGATGGCAGGCCTAGGCACAAGGAGACAGGCTGGCACGGGGTGTTTTGTGATCTCTCCATGTGCCACGAAGATGATGTGAACTTCATCTGTTTGTTTCTTCTTCTTCTTCTTCTTTTCCTGCAGCAGCTTGTTTAAATAAAGCACAAGGTTGAGAAACTGTGCAAAATTGTCCATGCTCTCTATCCACTGCAGCAGATATAGATTTTGAGAGGTTCCTTTCTCATGCTTCCTCAGAAAGTCCAGGATTATACTTTCCCTTTGGATTTGACTTTCACTCTTCTTAGTGGCAGGATCACAGTAATCAAGGCTTTCAATGCAGCTCTTCACCTCACTGATCTCCTTGATGATCTTCCTGTGAGAGAAGATGCAGAAGGCACACAATGTAATTAGACCACAGAAATGTCGCTGGAAATACTAATTCATGGGTCCACAGTTATATGTGTGTTTTCACACTGTGGATGTTAAGAATATATTGGTACACTTGAATGGGATTTTCAATGGGATTTGAAAGTTGGTTTGAGAGAAATTTGTCATTTATTAGAAATGCCTGCCTTGCATGGAGAACATTAAGAAACAGCTTACTGGATCGAGTCGAGCTCTTTCTCAAAGTCCTCCGCAACAGTCTTCATTTCCTTGGCTGTATCTCTCAAAGATTGGCTGGCTTCTGTCACATGATCGCCTTTGACTAATTCTTTTATATTGGAAATCATTCCTGGAAGAGACAGTGCCACACCAAGAACTCCTCCACCGATCTGAAAGAGACTGAGAAATTACTGAACAGAACCTGTGATATCTACATCACACCATTTGTGCATTGGAAACTCACCTAGTACACCTCTTGACAACTTGAACTAGCAGTTGAAATTACCTCTAAAGAATATTTGTTCGCTGTCCAAATTCAACCTAACATACCCTCCATATAAAGGTAGCATTCCTGGCACACTTGTCACTTCATGTTATTTGCGCTGAACTGTTATTACTCCATAAGTTAAAACACTTACTTGCACTGCGCCCTTTAAAGTTCCAGCAAGAGTTGCCTTTAAGGCCGCTTTTCCAACCTCTGTTGGAAACAAAGCCAGGCAGGCAGCACCCAAAACTGGAAACGCCGCCATCAACTTAAAAGAATCACCGTGGCCACGATGGATATTGTTTACCAAGAACCTCTTATTGGGCCAATTCGACACCACTCGGAGCAACGGGTCATTAGTGGGCCACTCCACGCCGCTCCGTATGGCTATGGCTCTCAGAATGTACTCCATCGGGTCACACTCTTCTTTCAGGTCTTTCTGAAGTGTCTCGACCTCCTTTCTTAGCTTCCTGATCTTCTCTATGATCCTCTCCGCATCTTTCAAGGTGCTGCTGGACTGCATCCCCTCAAATAACTGGGCCCCCAGGTTAACCACGACCCCGGCCCCTCCCACTGTGGCCCCGGCTGCAGCCGTAGCAGCGACCAGGAGGGGAGCAGCCACACCCCCGCTAAAAAAGGTGACCAAGCCCGCCCCTACTACCGCCGCGGAGCCCAGCACAGAGGCGGTGTTGCCAGCATATTTAGCCACAGTGTAGGCTTTTCTCTGTGACTCCAACTCTTTGGCCAGGTTTACTAGTTGAGGAGCACATAGTTTTTGATTATTGATGAGAGAATAGAGCTCTTCACACAACTTTTTGGCGATCTCCATGTTGATTCAGTGAGTAGGTGACTGGAAAGATAAAATACATGAAATTGTTAAGAAATTTTTTTACTCACAATTGTGAGTCACAATTAATAAACATTGTGGAAGTTAGTATCCAATTAAAAAGGTAGGCTACCATAGCAATACTTATTTATAATGTATCCTGTATTGCACCATTTCTCATTAGAATTCAGCAGTGTAAAGCTAATGTATAGAATTATTTATTTATAGTATACACTATAGATTTATAGGATGCCAGGTGATTACTGTTCAGTGTGTTTCTGTGTGGAGGTTGAACTCAGGGGGGTTCTTGGCCTTTAGGGAACCACACAGCTTACTCCTCTCCTCTTCAATTTCAACACTGTAGATTCCTTTCACTTTCAATTTGACTAGCGGAGACCGGATGTAGCGGGACGTCCTGTTTATCGTGTAGTGTATTCTGTAGACATAGGCTACCATGCATGTATTGGGAGTGAAAAAACAACAACCTGTCTTCGTGTTTTTCTGTTGCATCTAAGTAGAACTGGGATTAGTCTTATGGAAATCGAAAAGTTAACGCATAGGCCTGATTTTGGTAACGGTTATTTTATAGGCATTTATATGAAAAAAATTAAAGAATATTCAACTTGCTTCACTGCTAACGCATTCTTACCAGCTCTCTTGTAAATAATACGTTTAACGATTATTTTTGTCCTATCCTCCAACAAGCGGCACACCTGCCAGACGACCAGTTTACAAATCTTTCATACTATTAATTTTAACTTTTAACTTTAAAATAGACGTATGCCTACCCGTGCTCGGCCAAGTCTGTAGACCGAAAACTGCTGTGCAGAAATGTAGCCTACCTTTCGCTTTGAACTGTTCCACACACGATGCACTAGATAGAAAACTGTTGTTCAGAAACTTTTGACTTTGAACTGTAGCCTACCACACCCGCTGCACGATATAAATCAAAATCCACCATACAAACTTCAAACTTGTTGCACATTATTCTACTACTGACTGACCAATTTGTACAACCTTTGGTTTGGTGATAATGTTGATTATTGATTAACCCATAGCCAATAAATCAATAAAAACCCAAATATTTCAGTATTTCCTCAATATCTTTGTCAAAAATGAACATAGAAACTTCAGACCAGTTTCACATTATTCTACTCCTAGCTGACCAAGTTGTCCAATCTTTGGTTTGGTGATAAAGTTGATTTTTGATTAACCTATATTGCCAATAAATCAATAAAAACACCAATATTTAAGTGTTTCCTCAATATCTTTGTCATAAATGACCACAGAAACGTCAGACCTGTTTCACATGCTTCTACTCCTAGCTGACCAAGTTGTCCAAGCTTTGGTTTGGCGATAAAGTTGATTATTTAAGCTTGGACAACTTGGTCAGCTAGTAGTAGAAGAATGTGCAACAAGTTTGAAGTTTCTATGTTCATTTTTGACAAAGATATTGAGAAAATACTGAAATATTGGTGTTTTTATTGATTTATTGGCTATGGGTTAATCAATAATCGTCTTTATCACCAAACCAATGCTTGGACAACTTGTTCAGATAGTAGTAGAAGAATGTGAAACAAGTTTGAAGTTTCTGTGGTCATTGTTGACAAAGATATTGATGAAATATTGGAAAATGTGTGTTTTTATTGATTTATTGGCTATAGGTTAATCAATAATCATCTTTATCACCAAACCAAAGCTTGGACAACTTGGCCTGCTAGTATTAGAAGAATGTGCAACAAGTTTAAAGTTTCTATGTTCATTTTATACAAAGATATTGAGGAAATACAGAAATATTGGTGTTTTTATTGACTTATTGGCTATGGATTAATCAATAATCAACTTGGTCACCAAACCAAAGCTTGGACAACTTGGTCTGCTAGTAGTAGAAGAATGTGCAACAAGTTTGAAGTTTCTATGTTCATTTTTGACAAAGATATAGAGAAAATACAGAAATATTGGTGTTTTTATTGATTTTGTGGCTATGGGTTAATCAATAATCAACATTATCACCAAACGAAAGGTTGGACAAATTGGTCAGTCAGTAGTAGAAGAATGTGCAACAAGTTTGAAGTTTGTATGGTCGATTTTGACAAAGATATTGAAGAAACATTCTGACTGTCTACTCTTTTACCCCGGTCCTTAAATATGACGCGGAGCCTGAACGGAGGTACGAATATGAATGTCTGTTGAATCTCGAATATGAAACTGATTTCACCTCGGTTGTTAAAAATAGGTCTGGAAAACAGTTTGAGAGGGAGAATAATAATTGTAAAATAATTTAATAAAACAGAAAATAACATTAGCAAATTGTAGAATAAGGATTATTGTTCGTCATGTACAAATAAAATGCATTCAAATAAAACTACACTTGTATTTCAGTCTTTATGCACAGCAATAAAAACTTTTTTTTTGCTCCAATCAAATAAATAATTGTTTGGATTGAGTTAAGAAATAAAAATAAAAAACATTAAAATGCCCCCAATATGGCTAAACCATATATTGTCTAGTCAACAAAACCATATACAAATAGAAAAAACATAAAAATAGGAGAAATAATTTGTAATTTGTCAGTTACTGCAAGTAAAAGTAAAGATTCTTGTGACATAAGTTCCCAGACATCGCATACTCAACACTACGCTTTCATACAATTAAGGTAAAAATATGCACAACTATTATGCAGCAAAAAAAAAAAATGAAAATAGTTTAGAAAAGTGCAACCATGTAAGGGCAGAGGTCATTCTTAAAGATATCCTACAATAGCATCCAAATGTTAAGTGGTACATAGGCTGTTGTGAAAGTGTAATCAGTTCAGTTGGCAATTCAGTGTCGGTCCTGAAGAGCATCTCTTCCTGACATAATGGCTCTGCCTAGCTGGTTGTTCTCAACCCTGGTAGAGTGAGCTCGTACCTGTCACAAAACAAGAAGAAATGAGCTTGTTTGACTTACTATCCTTTTATTTACTAAACATTGATGAAAATAGGAGACTGGCAAATGAAGTGCAAAGTGTACAGACAGGCGTGGTTTTGTTATATGGGCCTTGATTATGTTGGGCATGGACTTTGAGAGAACAGCAGATTACTCTGAAGTACTTACCAATCTGTCGAGCCTTTCGCCAGGTCTAGCTGGGACAGATCAATAAGAACCTGTGGCAACAACACCGTGGTTACACAGCTGATCTTAAGTTATGCAAAACTTGTGACAGTTGATAACCGACTAAATCTGAACCATCCATCTTTAAAATATGCTTAGTTAGCATCCAAAGACACGATAAAAGTTATAGTGGCTTACTTTTCCAATCTCCTTCCTCTCCCTTGTGTGAAACATCCTGTTGTTCTTCACGGCGACATCCAACTTCCTGGTTGCTGCTTCCTGTATGGATGCATCAAACTCAAACCTACGCGTCAAGATCAGAATGTGATCAGAACATTTATTTAAAAGGAAAATTCATCATATTAAATATGTGACGGTTTATAGTTAAAAAAAATGTCATCCTTGGTTACAACTTGAAAACTGAAAAGGACCAAGAATATATTTGAGAATCAGAATTAGGTATATTTCTAAGTAGGGTGACATATACAAGGAATTTGCTTTGGTAGGTGGTGCCTAACAATTAAAATAGTCAGTAGAAATATAATAGAAAGATAAAACAAGTACTGTAGTATAAAGACATAAATATAAAAATGTACAATAAGGTAACAAAAATGATAATGAAACAGGTGAGGTCTTGGTCTAGCGGCTCGTACTTCTCGTTGAAGACAGGATTCACGGTCCTCCTCTTGACCTGGGTCCTCACGCGGTGCTTCCAGGACTGGTCTGGGAGCAGGTAGAGGCGGACGTAGGCGTCAGAGCCGTTCTCACCACAGGGGACGAGGTTCCTGAGGAGAGGGCCGGGGGAATCACCGTGATCAGGATCACATCGAGACAGATTCAGTCACACAAGATAAACAAACTACAAGATTGAGGAGAAACTTGAATACCTGCAGTTTGTACTAGTGAGTAAAAACACTTAGAGATGGTGTGTGTTCAGTGGTTTGGGCAGAGCAGGCCTACCTGCAGGAGTTGACCAGGACGATGAGTTTGGTCCTCAGGGTGGCGTAGCGCACTGTGATCTGGATGTCTCCGAAGGTGCCCTGGTGGTTCATGATGGCCCTGGAGACAGACGTGTAGGTCAGTACGAGATGCTTTTCAAGGACCACACTGAGGACATTAAACTCTCACAACAGTCTGTGGACCACTTAACATCCGGATGCTATTGTAGTATGCAATCTTTGAGTTATAACTCCTAACGTGTACGGCAATGCTGCTCAATCACTTCAAATGTTTTCATCAAACATTTGGGTGAAAAGTTAAAAATGGTGAAAGGTGAAAAATTCGAACGTGTAACAGTACAAGGAGACTCACTCCGGGTAGGATGCTCCTTCGGTGAGGTCGAATCGCGATGAGGCGATGGAGTTTTCCGACAGGAGGCTGTGAGAGTCGTAGCGCCGCATGAGCGGGGTGGCAGGGGCTGTCCTGCGGGTGTCCGTCGCCAGGAAGGACCCGTGACGTTGGGAGACGTAGTCACCCTGGTGCCCGTTGAAAGAAGGAGCTCCAGCAGAAGTTGTTTGGGTGTGGGCTGGTGCCTGGGCGTGAGAGGAGGGTAGGGCGGAGGAGGACGCGGGAGGTGGTCCAGTGCCACCCTGGCTGCTCTGTGAGGGTTGTGCTTGAGGTTGACGTTGGGGAGGTGGATCCTTAGGTTGGGGTTTTTCAATCTTCAGGATCTGAAATGAAGGATAGTGACAAAAACTAAAGTAATTCAAAACACTACAGACCAATAATATATCCTTAGCAAAAACACATTGCTGTTTAAAAGAGAAAAAGAAGTGTTTTAAAGTGTATACAAGTGAATATTTAACTTGTCACAAGCTGTGAATTAAGAAATCCTTGCACCGAGGGCTCACCCTAAGCGTGGCCTTCATCTGGACCTGGCTGATGGCTCCGGATCGCTCCAGCAGGAAGCGCTGGTCCAGGGTCATGTCTGAGGCTCCCAGCAGGCGGCTCATGGGAATGTCCAGCGTGCCCAGTATCGCCTTCTTGTCTGGTTTCTTTACCTAAGTGGAGAAGACGACCATCTAAGTACTGTATGTCTAGACATCAAAATTACAATCGATTAGTATAGATTATTCAAGTTCAAGTTTTTATTGTCAGAAGCACAGAACAACACAGCGTCAGACTGAGCACTGAAATTCTTTGGACAAGACAACGAAAAGCAACCTGACATAACATGACATATAAATACTCAGAACATAGGTTACACCTATGATAAGCTAACATATAATAAAATAAAGATTATTATCGGAAACAATATAGTTTGTGGTGTCGTTTATATTTTGAATACAAATATACCTATCCTACAGGAGGAATTGTTGCTCATTTTGAAAATGGTACCTGAATGTTGAGCTGCTGATTTGTTACACTGTGAACGAAGAACGTGAAGCATTCCTCCCACACAGGGTCTTTGGATCCATATACAATCTGTAACGAGACGGACAGAACGCCAGTCAATCATTTAGAAAAAAAAAAAAATGTAAATGTTCTTCTACAAAAATGAACATGCTGTTCTCAGGATATGATTATTATTATGGGGATCCTTCGGGATGTCCCTGTGTATGCTCAAACTGGAATCTGAACCTTGCTCTTGCGGCTCTGCTCAGCGATGGAGAACTCCACGTAGGAGTTGAGATTATTGGCGCTCCTCTTCGTTAGCTACAGGAAGAGCACAAGGTCAGGGGTCACTGATTTCTCTCAACACCTTAATGTCTACACACACGTTGGCATGTCAACGTGAGAGAGAACGTGTGCGGTTAGGTGAGGAAAAGCAGAGAGCCACTGCATCAGACAGCAGCCTGGAATGTTGCCGGGAGACAACTCCCTTGCAAAGGCATGCGTCTGCATTCCATTCTGAGTGTAGCTACAACACAGCCTCAGCAAGCAGACAAAACATCCACAACAGACACACTACACATACGGAACGCCAGGGGCGTAGGTTTGTTATCAAATGTGGGTGGGACAGCTACTTTTACTAATGATGCGGCAGTTAAATACGATTTTCTTACTGGAGAGTGGGTGGCACAGATTTGCCATTGGGCGGGACACGTTCCACCCATGTCTAATGAAACCTACACACCTGAGGAGCGCTAGCGGGTCTCCTAGAATCTGGAGGTCGAATCTAAAAGGTTCAGGCCAAGTTCTAGCTCCCTACAGGTACATTTGAACAAAGGATGGAGGGGCAAATGTGGAGGGGCTAGAGGTCGACTAGTCACCTCTAGATCGGAGGACAAGTGAGGGGTTAGTCAGAGATGCACTGAAACTTAATGAAGCCAACAAGATGCCCTGAGGTCTACGCTACACAACAGACTCCCATTCTACATTTCTATCCCAACACTGTAATTTTACACCGTCCAGAACACGCCCCAGGTGTGAAACACCAGCTGCTCACACCCTGATTACAGCCACCACCCTGCTGCAAACAGCCACCAGACAGACAGGAAATACCAGCCACATGAAGACCAGTTCACCCAGCCCACCACCAGGGGGCAGTTCTGTATCAGTGACCTCAAGCGGCCCTCTTACCCGGGCTTGTTTGGCATGTTTCCCATGTTTCTCATTGTGGCTGAACTCACTTTGCTCTGTCTTTAGAGAAGAAGCACAAACATTCAGAATCAGTAGAAGACCTCAAGTAAATACATCATGGAAACTAATGATTCACTGCAGTCTACCTGCAATGTAAGAATGGACTACATACTGTACAATAAAACATTAAACCCCCAAAAATAGCATCAGGCTTGACAATTGTCATTACAGTAAGTATGAAAACGTGCGTGACGGAGGGTGCTAGGGGAGGTGACGGAGGGTGTGACTGTTTACCGGTAGATTGGAGGCGTTGTTCAGGTACACAGCCAACATGGCACAGGCACATCCATCTGTGGTCTGAACGCAAACATTTACAGTCAGTAAACAGCTGGTCTGACAGGTACAGCTCACCTGTGCTAACAGCCTCTGGTCTGACAGATACAGCTCATCTGTGCTAGCAGACTCTGGTCTGACAGGGACAGCTCACCTGTGCTAGCAGGCTCTGGTCTGACAGGGACAGCTCACCTGTGCTAGCAGGCTCTGGTCTGACAGGGACAGCTCACCTGTGCTAGCACGCTCTGGTCTGACAGGGACAGCTCACCTGTGCTAGCAGGCTCTGGTCTGACAGGGACAGCTCACCTGTGCTAGCAGGCTCTGGTCTGACAGGGACAGCTCACCTGTGCTAGCAGGCTCTGGTCTGACAGGGACAGCTCACCTGTGCTAGCAGGCTCTGGTCTGACAGGGACAGCTCACCTGTGCTAGCAGGCTCTGGTCTGACAGGGACAGCTCACCTGTGCTAGCAGGCTCTGGTCTGACAGGGACAGCTCACCTGTGCTAGCAGGCTCTGGTCTGACAGGGACAGCTCACCTGTGCTAGCACGCTCTGGTCTGACAGGGACAGCTCACCTGTGCTAGCAGGCTCTGGTCTGACAGGGACAGCTCACCTGTGCTAGCAGGCTCTGGTCAGTCTGCAGGGAGAGCCACTGTAGCCTCAGGTGCACTTCTCCACTCTGGATCTCCTCCAGACGAAACCACTGCAACATGTCAACACTTCATGAGCCGGTCATCAACCACCGGCAAACCTTTTGCAAGCTTTCAATTTACTACCATTACTAGTATCTTTACTGTACACTTTATAAACTTTTTTTTCCAAGATTAAGGCATGAACTGATCGGATTTTTGGACCTCTCACCTGGTCCATCTCTTTTTCCCTCTTGACCTCTCCAAAGTCCAGGTTAAAACTGTAAAAGAAGATGTTAACCAGTCCTAATGGTGATCCAATAATGTCCTCAGTGTAACCCATATAATATATACTAATCCAGACCTGAAACTAGAATATGACTGCACCGCGTTTTAACAGCTCAGAGGCAGGAGAGCTGGTGTGACACCTGAAAAGACGGTTGTTTCTACACTGCTCTTTGATGTATGGTATTTGATGTATTTGCTCACCTGCCCAAGAAGTCATCTTTGTCCGTGTCTTCATCGTACAGCTCCAGCTCCAGATCCTGTCCTGGGGCCTCATGGACCACAAACTGCCCCACGGAAAGAAACGATGACCACAAGCACAGAAAATGTTGGTGTTCGTCTCTGCGTGTCCAAGACTCTGCTCAAGACTCAAGACTCGTTCGTTACAAGTTTATTTCAAACTTCAAACGCACACAGAGTTATAGTTACAGTGAACTGCTTGATGGAAGCGCTCAGACTTCCACGACAGTGTGTGCATGCGTGTACCTCGTAAATTTCATTCCAGCGTGGATGGAGGTTCTTGAAGATGGTTTTGCTCTTGACCTGTTGGTTGCCCACCTTGAGGATGGCGTAAGGGTCAGACTTACCCTTCACCATCCCAATCATGTAGGTGTCCTTCGCTACCAGGTCCCTAGCCTCCAGCAGGTGCACTCGCACCACTCCCTGAGGAGGGGAGCAGTGGAACAGACACCACAGTGAAAATGCACGAAAACACCAACCAAAAGCACTGAACACACCTCAGCCTAAATCAGTTAGTAACTTAAACACATTCCAACTCGTTTCTCTGGCGTGCAAACGAAACAAGAGCTTGAATCTTTTCAGGGATACAGACAGACGTCCCCCATACGTACGCGGGGCAGAGGGAACCTCATCTGGTCCACCTTGACCTGGTCTATGAGGGGGAAGCACATGCGGTTGGGGAGGACCATGAGGGAGGCGATGATGTCCATGATAGCCCCCTCGGAGATGTGACTGAGAGGCAAAAGTAATAAAAAATGTTTTAAAGAAGATAACTTGACATTAAATGATTTATGATATGCTTCAAGATATATTAAAAATGAGAAAATTAAACCTTAGAGCTGGAGTGTCTAGTAAATTGGTCATTCCAGTCCAGTTGATTTGCAGAGTCTGAGAAGAAAACAAGTTCAACGTAAAAACGTAGGACTAAGGACTTAACCCTTGTGCTGCCTTCGGGTCACATGACCCAAAGGTTCATAACGAATCATTGTTGTGTTTACCCAATTTTACCCAATACAAAAACAACTAAAAATAATTTTCTTTAAACCTTTGCAATGTAGGGGGTCTGAGAAAGCCCGACGGTTAAAAGAAAATGCTTTACTTTGTTTCTGTATGTGGTAAAGTTGTCGCAATACGACGGTGGGTCACAATGACTGATGGGTCAGAATGTCCCGAAGATAACACAAGGGTTAAATGGTGGGTTCACATAAAAATGTCGGCGTTTTCTTTCCCGTTTACCGGGCGGCGAATGAAGAACATGGTGACTCCTCCCACCAGAGGAGCCTGTCCAACCAGAGGCTCCAGAATAACGCGTAGCATCCCCTGGAACTGAAGACACACCCCTCAGCTGTCACATCACACACACCCCAGGGTTCATTACTACTATACTACCTTTCTATCAAACCTCTAACTAGCGAGACAATCCCACCTGAACTCCTTTCACTCCAGCGGAGATAGCCGGCTTCACCTGAGCGTCAATGTCCACATCTCCATCGTAACTGTAAGACAACACACGCTAAGAACATGCTAAGCACACCAACAGCACACACTAAGAACACAAGAGGAAGTGGGGTGGTCAGGCTGTGGTGGCTGATATCCCACTGTACAGTTCCACTAGTATCTTCCTTCAGCAACAGACACCACATTAAACAGTAAAGAACAATGATCCGTACCTCACATTCATATCCAGGATCACCTCCCTCTTATCCACCTCGTGAGTATACACTTGCACCCCAGTAATCTTGACAGGCTGAAATCAACAGTGGATGATTATATGGCATACCGTATAATTATACAAAACACTAACATCCCATATCCAGGACGACAAACTAATTTCATAAACATGACTCCATCTGATCTGGGGCCTGTTCTATGAAGCGAGTTTACCGAATAAGCCAGGCTTATGTCAGGGAAAGTAACTGATACTAGCCTGGCTTATTCAGGAACCTCGCTTTATGGAACAGGCCCCAGGTGTGACACCAGCCAGCTCACCTTCTGGCCAAAGTGGACCTTGGTGAAGGAGAAGGTCTTGAGGTGGGGGCTGGACAGCCTGATGGAGGGCTGGATCTTCTCCTTGAGGAGTTTTTCCATAAACATGCCAAAGAAAGGCCAAGCCTGCTGTAGGATCTACAGGTAGGACAACGTTTCAGAGAACTGACACCTGATCGTGTCCTGATAACTACACAGCCATCTCCTTTGTTTGAAATAGAAATTGGAATGCAGATAAAAATGATTATTTCAAGTGTTTTACCTTGTTTAGCCAGTCAACTCTCTCAACATCAGGAAAGTGGACCTTGGAGAGAGACAGTATTGAGTATAACATGGTATGATGATTAAAAAAAGATGTTCTACATATTTTTGATGGTAGCCAGTGAAATACAGCACATTCTTTCACTGTCACACTTTGTGCACATACGAAGAAGTGTCAAATGATTAGCCCAGTAACCAATTTGTGTCTTGAAATGATGTGTCAAATTAGGGCAAATTAGAAAATGCACAATCAGATCCATACACATTGCTGATATGATAATAAACATAATTGTAATTCATTCCATTCTGGCATGTTATGTTTGAGCAAGGTAATCATTGTGAGGACAGAGGAGTATTAGAACCACAATTATTTCAGGATGTCTGCAAGCTCTCAGGCTTCTACATGCCTGGCATCGTTACCATGACGCTGTGAATGGAAGCAGAGGTGAGGTCACACACTGGGCAGTTTGTTGGTTATTTATCAAATCAGGTTAACATTCATTCATCTGCAACCTCAAAGTCTGAGACACTGTTCTCTTGTTTTTATGTTAATATAGTTTCCATATTAGTATAAACTGTATAGTCAAATTAGACTGGAGCCCTTATTGTTTTAACAAATTAATTGAATACTAAAAACTAAGGGGAGTTATCAAAAGGAGAGAACGGGTATGGCAAGATCAAATGACTAATAAGGTTTCTGTTTAGAAAATTTTAAACATGATTATAAATAAGGGACCATAGACATGCACGCCCACTTTCATTGAAATGCTGATGTTTTTAGAAAATACAATTCACAACTACAATCGACAATTTTACTCTATTTGTGCCTATAGTGTCTACACGAACTTCTCAATGTGATGACAAGTGTGTCCACAAAAACATTGAGTCTTGTTTAAAGTTTTGAAGGCATCGACCAAATTTCCAGGTGCGTAGCGTCTTTTGAGAACTACTGACTGCAGTTTGCTGGCTTCGTGTTCCCCTTCCCTTTGAGGGTAGAGAGTCCACACATATGGTCTATTTTCGGGGGAATGTAAACTAAGGCGTAACCACTTATTTTCCCCAGATGTTAGTGTCTTTCCGTTCTGCTTAATGTGACACTTATAGTGAGCCATGTCATTAAAATTCACTCAATGGCAAAACACAGAATTTGAGACAGGTGACTCATTGGTTGACTAATATTTGTGCATCATCGACTTGTCTTAGATACTAAATTGAGGATGTGGAACTGAAGATTATCCTGTTTTCTCTGCTTTCGTTTAAAAATGTTTGTGGGACATCGCTAGGCTATTAAACAACGTAAATAGCCTATTTTACAGCCTATTTTATGTGCCTCTATTTTCATTAGATCGGCACAATGTGAGTGTTGTCAGTGAATGTAGTAGGCCTAAGTACGCATAATCTGGTAGGCTAAATAATGACGTTTCTTGTGTCAAAAGTTATTAGCCTACATGTTGTGTTATATTTTTCAATTGATTACGTATGGACCCTTGGTTTCCATGGTGTCAGGACATTGGAGGGCTTGGCGATCCATACATACCCACGATGCCATGTTTAACGTTTTCAATTCTTTGATGATAACTTGTTTTTCGTTATCGAAAAAGTTTATAGCCGAATCAATTCGAACATCTTTCCACTTTCGATTTTTCTTCCACCAGGTGATCATCATCATACACAACAAGACCCAGCTGATGCTAAATCCGAAATATCCTGTCAAGTAAACAGGATAAAAAAATAAAATCGCTCTCCCAAAATACATAAGGAATTCCATCAGCATTTGGTTGACGGCGCTCGGACTCAATTCCTGGACTGGGCTCCCTCCTCCAAAGGTCCCGGTGTCGCTGAATGCGTCTGGATTCATGTTGCTTGTGGATGTCACAGGTTGTTCGGCACTAGGTAAAGATTGGCTTTGGTTCTGGTGCTGTTGAATTCCCCCGCTCTCCGACAGAAGTGCGTCACGTCGCCGCATTCCCGTGCTTTTAGCTTTGGTTCCCAATCAAGATTCGCTGAACATTTGCTACATAAATGTGTGGTACATGTAACAAAGTGACACCTAAAATGTTGTTTTGAATGTGGTAGCCTTGCTATTCCTGTAGCCGTTACTGAACTTCCGTATAGGTTCTGAGCTACCTAACAGGTAGGCACTCCCAAAGAAGCATCCACTCCCTTGCCTGCCTCACATTGGAACTCCGATGCGTTACACGCCAACAGGAAAAGTTCTAAAATGATGTGACGCATATCAGAGTCCCATATCTAATAAGATGCTTATTCGTTAAAGTGCTGAATTCTTTAATGCATATCTTAACACATATGAAATACACATTTATAAACCCAAAAAGGTAACATTTGCATAAATGTTGAACATAACATAGGCCCAAAATTTCTAAACATGCGTGCAATTACGAGGTTCAAACTGTAGAGGGAGCCACTACCCCGAAAACTACTGTTTCTATCGATTACAGATCTGCGCCTAATGAAATATCTTTCAGAGAAGGTACAATGTATTTAATAACAATAAGTTGTGTAATGTAATTGCGTATCAGTTTTGTCACATTTAGATATATGTACCACATCTAAATACTCTTGGTTCTACAGTTTTCAGGTGACAATGCTAGAGTTGACGTAGTAAGCATACATTCATTGGCATCACATGATTGAACAGAAGGCACTTCAGGCAGTTATTTCCTGGAATCTCTCATTACCCAAACAGATTCATAATGTTATCACATGGTGTGTGTTTTCTCCACACCAAAGCCTACACACTTACTACAAAAACCTCAATTTGAAAACTGAAAGGCCAGAAATGTAATTCAAAATTCCAAATACACATACAATGCCGTTTACCTTAAGATTAAATCAGTTTTCAACATTAAGAAATTGAGGGATAAAACGTTTTCTTAAAAGTCCTCAAATGAAAATCACACTTAAAAGTTAAGCATGCAAATTAACATCAGCGTAAACACTATTCAGAGGATGTGTTCAGCTTTTATTGTAAAAGTGACAACAGTCACATGTAAAGGCACGTTTCACCGCAACAAATTATAAAAGTGTGAGAAACTATGATCAAAAGGCATAGGATTAATGAAGGCATTATTTTAACATAAGCGGGTGAAAGTATAGTGTACATTGCCTGGCCTGCGCAGGTCTAATTGAACGTTATTAGATACTCAGGATAGGCCTGGCAATCGTGGAAGATTACAAACATGGAGGGTCTAGCGGGATTGTCTGTCACGCTGTCATAAAGTTGAGCGTTGGTGTTGCCTTTACTCGGGGGCACGATCATCCCTTGTTGTCCTCTGGTGAAGTCGCCAGTCAGGACGCAGCAGAGGAACATGAACTTCTGGCCTTGGGGGTCTGGTTTGGAGTAAGTGTCGCTAGCAGAGTAACTAGCATTGACTGCAAAGTAGGTGCCGTTTCCATAGCAGGCAGCTGAAGAATAGGACATCTCTGTTAGCATATTGACCAACTGGTTCGATGATGATTAAGACTTACAGGATGCAATGGTGTAATCATTCAGTTTATTCATGCGTGGAGAGAAGGCTTGCTGTGATGGCGGCTCTCTACATATAGAACAGAACAGATTTGTGTGGGATCACAAGGTTTGGTTCTAGTTGTAAAGACAGTCTATTCATTGATTAACCCTCGTGCTGCCTTCGGGTCACATGACCCAAAGGTTCATAACGAACCATCGTTGTGTTTACCCAATTTTACCCAATACAAAAACAAATACAAATAATTTTCTTTTAACCATTCCAATGTGGGGGGTCTGAGACAGCCCGACAGTTAAAAGAAAATGCTTCACTTTGTTTTTGTATGAGGTAAATTTGTCGCAATACGACGGTGGGTCACAATGACTGATGGGTCAGAATGACCCGAAGATAACACAAGGGTTAACTCCCAACTAGTTATCATCAGTTAGGGTCAGTAAAGGCTACATTCCTTTGACCCATAGAAAGATCAGAGGTCAGTACCCTCTCGAACCTAAACACACCAGAAGGCCTCAACCTACCCACGTGGCTCAGAGAAGGGTTAAACATTCTCTCACACGACTGGATCCCTCTAATCGATTAATATATATATTTTAAATATATGTTTTTTGTATTTTTTATGCTTTATTGGTTTTAAGTGATGTGTGACAGGAGAGGGAGATAGACAGAGAGGGGGGGAGAGAAAGAGGGGGGGGAGAGAGAGGGGGGGGGGGAGAGAGAGATGCAGCTAACCCTACATGTTTCTTGCACTCATCCGCTGAGCTACCGGGGCGTCCCTCTAAAAGAGCTATTTAAGACCATTTTAAGGATCACTTCAAATGTTAAAGTATTAATGGGTGTAGCAATTCATTCACGTGTGCCTGGAAACATGTCTTTAAAAGAATGTCATACCGTTTTTCCCAGCGTAGCTCCGGTTGAAGCCGTTGTGTCTGATGTGGTCGATGGACTGGTAGCAGGCTCCGTGGAAGAGCTGCTTCTCGTTGTTCTGGTGCCCGTTCCTCTTCTCCATCCCTTGTTTCTTGATCTGAAGACTCTTCCACAGGGTCGAGTTCTGGATCCTCTCAATCTGAGCGCAGGTGTTCAATCCAGTGTTAGCAAGTAGCTACGTCTCAATAGCCTACCAAGTCACTACCTATCAACACCTTCGATGCAACTGGCTCGTGGCTACTGAGGGGTGTAACAGTACACAGAAGTCACGGTTTGGTGTGAATGTATGTATCGTTACACCCCTAGTAGCTACTGAGAGGGAAAAGTGCTACCTTTATTATGTTCCTTGGGCAGGTGGCCTTGAACAGGTTTTGAACTGTGTTGTACTCTGTTCTGCCTGGCTGGATGGGGCAGGACAGGCATGATGTGTTGGCTGGCATGGCATCCCAATGGGGGGGTAGATTATCCTTTTGGCCTGGGGGCGGAAAATCAACAATCAGGGTTTTCAAAACAACTACGCCACAGTATGCCATCTCAAGGTTATGTTACATTTGACAATTGCAAAAGTCCTGTGCATATTAGGGTGTCTTAGGAATATCTAGTTTTGACACATTTGGACTACGGGTATTTCTCTGTTCCTCGATCACATGCTCCATCGTCGAGACAGATAGTAGGACACGTTTTAACTAGAAATACAAATCAAGACAGTGTGTTGACGACTGTACTAAAAACAAACTACCTGCTAGCTTGTCGATGCGTCTGATTTGAAGAGTGTTCCCCTGTGCATCGTTCCCAGGTCCATCCGGCAGGAGAACCTTGTAAATCTGACCCTGAAGGTTGACCTCCACATGAGCATGCTTCTTTTGAAAACCCTCCTCTAGATGGAAGTTCGAGACGGGGTCAAAGTTCACAAACTGTCCTCCTTGCTGCTGGTGCTGCCACTCTGTCATACTGCCGATCATTTCCACGTTCTTATTGAAGGCCTCCTGCTCGCGCGCTCTCCTCAGCATCTCGTGGATCTCGTTGGTGGTTTTGGACACGTCCTTGCTCATGCCCTCCACGGTGATGACGGCCTGGGACGAGGCGTACTCCAGCGTGACGCTCACGTCCATGGTGGCCTCCATGTCTCTGATGCGCTGGCGGTCCGGATCGGAGAGGCTGAGGATGGCGTTGTCTTTGATGCTGTTGGAGAACTGCTGATCGGTTATCAGGTCGCTGATCAGCTGCTTGGCGTGGTCCACTCTGGTCTGGGAGTCTCCGCAGATGTGGAAGCAGGCCGGGTCTGCCCGTTTGCCCTCAATCACAAACTCTTTGTCCTTTTGGGGCTTTTGAGTGCCAGTCAAGCCGAAAAATGCTGTTAGGAAAACGTGTGTGCTTTATTATTTATGATAAGAATCGTACATAGTGTGACAAAGCGATTCTGCTTTGTCGCTACTATCATCACTATTCTAGTATTTGAAACATACTGTAAGGAATACTTGAAATATTGCAAGAAAATAACTAACACAGAACAACACTGACATTGTGAGCAATTTAGATGGCCCTTACATTTGATTTTTCCCCAGATCGTGTCCTTTTCTTCAGCAATGTCTTCTGTTCCTTCTTTATTTTGCATACTGCTGAGGAAATCTTTAACCATAGCAGTTTGAAACACCACCATTCTGACCAGCTTCAGATTGTTATGAGACTTCTGGTTGATCACGTCTACAACAGCATCCAACATGGCATCTGCCACCTGGCCCGCCTGCACCTTGCCTTGGCCTAGAAGGAAACCATCAGCATTTAGTTTTCTTTTAGTCAAGTAAAATAAATAACACTTTCCAGATAAACAAAACTACTACTGAATGTGTTCTCACCTATTTTTTAAAATAAAAGTTTCTACTCTTTCTAAAACAACAATCAATCAGCATAAATGGTATAATAATGTCAGGAGTCGTGATTTAAAAGTCAGATGAGTCAGATGGCAGAGCGGTTGGGGAATCGGGCTATTAATCAGAAGGTTGCCGGTTCGATTTCTGGCCGTGCAAAATGACGTTGTGTCCTTGGGCAAGGCACTTCACCCTACTTGCCTCGGGGGGGAATGTCCCTGTGCTTACTGTAAGTTGCTCTGGATAAGAGTGTCTGCTAAATGACTAAATGTAAATGTTAAAAACCTACTACTATAGTTCCTACCACTAAAGTTCTTCTCCTAGTTCTTCTAAAAGCTACTAAAGTACCTGTGCCGAGAGCAGGGATGGAGATGGAAGTGTAGTTGTTTACAGCGCACATAAGGAGTGCCTCCTTCACAGCCTTGAAGATTTTCTGTGGGTCTGTCTGGCCAACCAGGTGGATGATCTTCTTTGCCTGCAGGTTACCAGGCTGGGTCATTATCATGCCTGCGTTAGGCTGGGCTCCTGTCAGAACAAAACATTCAGGTTTACAAGGAATACCAATTAAGATTTGTGTACATGAACTTTGCTCACGTAACGTTTTATGATGGATTTTGTGAATAGCTGGAACGATGGGACCAAACCCAAGTGTTTACGATGTTGCTGTGTAGATGGCAACTGACCATAGCACATTAAAATCGGACAAAGGTTACTTCAGTAACTATAGTAGTTTCTATGATTTCATTTTGTTATGTTAACTTGGAAGACAAGTTTTTTTTTTTTTTTTTTTTGCACAAATCAACCCCTACTTCCTTCCTTCAACACCTTCATCAACCAGTAAGAAGTAACCCTTTACAATAATAGTTACTATATCTAATAAAACTTTTTCATAAATTCAGGAAGTCAACAAAGTGTGAAACATTATAAAGCAACACAGTTCTTACCCAGTAGCTGACATTCTGCTTCCACAGTCTGCCCAGCAGCATCCAGAATGGCCTTCGATACCCCTACAGGACCATGGCTCACATGAGAACACCATAAACAACATCAACAGTCACGCAACTATACATTTGACAGGTTTTTCAATGGGTGTTTATTTTATCAAAACATCATATCCTGGCTGTTGTGAATCGTAAAGATGCAAGCTGGTTAAAACTCAAACCATATCCTGCTTTAAAAGTAATGACTGATTTCAGTGTTATTAATTAATATAATCTAAACAACAAACTATAATGGACATGATCACCTGGATATACGCATACATTACATACCTGACTTGAGGCTGAAGTCCTGATTGGAGGAGTTAACAATGACATCAGTGGTCTCCTTGGTGATGTCTCCCGTGACAACCTGTATAACCACGCCTGACATGCTTGTCTCATGCACCCCTGAACTTGACGTGACCTTGGAAAAAAAGCCTAGTGGAGGTAGAAGTAGAGTTGTTTTTAGGACTACATTTACAATATCAAGCAACAGTTGAATATTAGTCACACCATAGATGTACAATTTTGCCAAACAACGTTTTAAGTGAACCTTTAGGTTGTGCTGTGGCTGCAGCTGTGGTCGCCCCAGAGGCAGCAGACTGGGTTGTGAACATCTTGGTAAATTCATCATTGAAAGCCTGAAAGTAACAGTGGGAAGAGAAAAACCTGAATGAACTAAATCAAATACAGGTCTACCTGCACAACACCCATACCTACTCACAGATACAGTATCTCACCCCAGACGGATTCATCCAATGCAGAGAATCATTCTCTACAACCGAGAATCAAGGATCAAAAGTGCATAGTACTAAAAGTACTTCAAGTTCTAACAGTACTTCAGGGATCAAAGTCATGGAACAGGCTGTATTTTCCAGGCGCAGAGAAAAATAGCCGCATTCTAACTCTGTATTTGACAGTTGAGCTGTTTCTTTACCTGGATAGTCTGCGGATCACTTGGGTGGAGAACGAACAGCTGTTTCTTTACCTGGATAGTCTGCGGATCACTTGGGTGGAGAACGAACAGCTGTTTCTTTACCTGGATAGTCTGCGGATCACTTGGGTGGAGAACGAACAGCTGTTTCTTTACCTGGATAGTCTGCGGATCACTTGGGTGGAGAACGAACAGCTGTTTCTTTACCTGGATAGTCTGCGGATCACTTGGGTGGAGAACGAACAGCTGTTTCTTTACCTGGATAGTCTGCGGATCACTTGGGTGGAGAACGAACAGCTGTTTCTTTACCTGGATAGTCTGCGGATCACTTGGGTGGAGAACGAACAGCTGTTTCTTTACCTGGATAGTCTGCGGATCACTTGGGTGGAGAACGAACAGCTGTTTCTTTACCTGGATAGTCTGCGGATCACTTGGGTGGAGAACGAACAGCTGTTTCTTTACCTGGATAGTCTGCGGATCACTTGGGTGGAGAACGAACAGCTGTTTCTTTACCTGGATAGTCTGCGGATCACTTGGGTGGAGAACGAACAGCTGTTTCTTTACCTGGATAGTCTGTGGATCACTTGGGTGGAGAACGAACAGCTGTTTCTTTACCTGGATAGTCTGCGGATCACTTGGGTGGAGAACGAACACCACCTCCTTCAGGTGCTTGGGGTGCTTCTTACTGCTGAACTTGAGGACTTCGTTTAGCATAAGAGAAGCCACGAGGTCTTTGGGGAAGCCCAGGTTCCCTGTTCCCACTGCAGGGAACGTTATGGAGCTGAGTCGCTGATGCTCTGCCTTATCTAGGCATTCCTTCACAATCCTACTCAACATCTACCAGAAAACAAACAACCAAAAAATATATATATTAAATGTGAATTTTCTTTTGTTGGCTTGCAGTATAGGTGCATGTGTTTCAAAGATCACTTTGTAGGAATCGACTTCATAGTCGTGTAACTTTCAATAATTAACTGAATCAAATGTAAATGTAGTTACGTTGTATTACCTTTTGAGCCACTGCTTGTCCATTGTCCCAGTTAGGGGCGATGGTGTGAAACACAACCTTGCACTTGAGGTTGCCACCGTTGGTGACAATGATGTCGCCGCAGGTACCTCTGACAGCTTGTTGGTTGACCAGGGCCTGGAGTTGAGGTCCAGCCACACTCAAGATGGCCTTTGAGACGGCGCCGCTGTTAAGAACTAAGTCTTCACCCACCGTGTTCACAAGTGCCTCAGTCTGTAGGATAAAAAATATATTTTAATATACCCCCTGAACTTGAAGATCCCCCCCCCCCAATTTTTTTTTAATACTAGGTTGTTGATACGGTTGTCAGCCTTTTATTCAAAAAGATTGATGACTCAAAATATTTGTCTGTGATTTGATGGTTACGTACAGGTAATAAGCACTGAATCAGGATACATCCTTAAATGTTGTTTTTACTCAAGAAAATGCCTCACAAATGGACAGCTTACCGAAGCATCTTGAATGTTTCCTCTCATCAACACGATGGAAAGCCCTTCCCTAGTTTTCACTCTGTCTGAGTTATTTGTACTGAGGACCAGAGGGACATGCTGGGTCGATGTGGCGCTGGTCAGAGGGCTCAGCTGAGCATGGCTTGTCCCGTGGTCACCAAACTCCTTCCTCACTGCTGCCTCCATGGCCCCAACCGTCCTGTCATCGTTGTCCACCAAATGGATCTTCTTCAAGGTGTTCTCACCAAACTTGTCGTCACAGTAATCCTTGATAGCTCTTGCTATAGTTTCGGCACACAAGCCTAGGGGAAAGCCAAGGTTCCCAGAGCTGATGGCTGGCAGAGCCACAGACAGGCAGTTGTTAGTCTCCGCTAAATCCAAGCTCCCTTTCACCGCTCTCCGCAACTGCCCCTCAGCCTTATGGGGGTTTGCGTGATCATACCGGGGTCCCACTGCGTGGATGATACTTTTACAATGGAGCTGACCTCCCGCACCCGTGAGGACACAGTCTCCTGGCCTCAGTTTCCCCTTGCGGTTGATGATCTGGTCACATTCGTCCTGCAGACGAGGTCCAGCAGCGAGCAGGAGCGCCCCAGCTAAACCGCCACTAAGCTGTAGGTCTACGTTTGCTGCATTGACGACTGCATGCACGGCGTAGCTGCTTACATCGGCCTTACAAACGGCAATTTCTACCCCGTCCGATGTTGTAAGTTGGTAGATTGGCTTTGAAGCACCTCCGAGTGCTGAATCTTGTCCGATATCGTCGCTCCCCTCAACTAGCTGTACCAAACAGCCTGTCTGGCCCATAACTGTGGACACATACATGGCACCTTCATCCTGGAATAACTTCTTCGCTCCAGGCTTGGACACTCTCAACACACTGAAGCATGTGGATGAAATCAGGTCTTCAAATCCAGATTTGCAAGATGTGACATGAACCCTGGCACCGTTTAAGACAACTTTCTCTTTCCTGAAAGTGACATTCACTTTATCGCTAGCCAGATCAGACCAGGCATTTCTGTGATGGTTCTGAATGAATTTGATTATGGCCTCTCGTTTGACCTCAAGAGTTTCTTCAACTTCAGAATTTTGGTGCAAAAAGTCATCTAGGTCATTCCGTACTGATAAAACACTGTCTTTGTAGCCTGATACCACTACTTTCTGATCGTCACCAGTAGTCTGGATCATGACTTTTCTAAAGGACATGTTGGAGGTGTGTTCCATGCGTGAAACCAGATCCTGCCACTCGGACATCTCCAGGACATTGCAGTCTTCAATATCTATGTACTGGGACAACAGAAGCCTGTTAAGATGATCTTCTGCTTCAATCAATGATTCCTCTGATAAAGCAAGTAACTGCAGACGGTACTTGTCAATCTCTAGAGCTGCATGAATTCCCTTTGAAATCAGAAGAGAGGCTGTGAGCTTTTCTTGGTCTTCACCCTGCAGAAACTCAACAACGTAGTCGTCCCATTCCAAAGTCTTCCGTTTCAATGCCACAACTCCGTCTACAACCTTTCTTTGGGCGTCCAACACTTCCTGCAGCAGGCCGTAGAAGGTGACAAACCCTTTATCGCCATCGTACGTCATTTTCAGCTCTGGGTATTCAATCGCCAGCTTGTCCTTTAGGCCATCATTTAAGAGGATTTGATAGATAGATGGACACAAATTGACATCTTGTTTGATGCTAGATTTCTCCCTTTGTATTCTTTTGTCTATATTATCCAATATCTCATTCAGTGGCGGCTCTAGTCTGTTCACTTCTTCTACAAGGCCGACCACTGTGATGACACCCTGGGCCTTGTCAGGGACCACCACTACTTCTGCTCCCGACGCTGTGTGTTCGATCTCTCGCTCAGATTCTTCCCAGGCTGCAGCCTGGACAAGGAGCTTCAACGGTTTGTATTTAGCCAATGCTTGAAGGAAGGCTGTCTGCACAGTGTCCTTCCACTTCTGGAGATCCTTGGCTTTGATCCCCTTCTGTTTAAGGAGTTCAGGCAGGGGGCTCAACTTGACGGTTGGTTGTTGGAGGTCCACCTTGCAAAAATGCTGGGCGAGGTTGTGGTGGATGGAGTCTGCAGCTTCCTGAGTATCACAGAGGTATTTCCAAACGTCTTGATCGATGTTCTCACTGTGGGCTAGCGGGGGTTTTAAAGAGGGTCTGTTTTTACCATATAGCGCCGTTCCCAAGGATTCATAGAATGGGAAAGCCATTACTGGTTGCTTGTGAATTTGATGTTTCTTCTTAATTATTCTGCCAACAGCTAAAAGAAAACAAACATGTTTAATATACATATATTATATGTGTCAGATACAGTGGCATTAGAGTACAAAAAATCTCAAAACTTTGGTTAGAATTACAATACCTCTAGGATCCTGAAAGTTGATGATGGCAGTCTGCTCCTCTTCATTTACTGAAACATCTTGCACATCCTCGCCTTCATTTTCAAAGTACAGGAGGAGGTGGTCTGAACTGACATTTGGGGGAACGTCCTCCAAAATGGCTTTAGTTGTGACTTCCAGAGGCCTGATTGTCAACTTGTTTTTTTTGAACACTCTATTTGTGGTGCAGTTCGAGACAAAATTATTGCTCTCTGTCAAATAGGAAACAAAAGTAGAAGCCTTTATTTATTTACATTTGATTGTATATTTTGCAGGGACAGCGCACAATTAAAAGTAATTTGCAGCTATTTTGCATCTGTTGTCTCTGTATTATATAGGTCTATTTACATTATATATAATGTTTTTAATTTCTGATATGGCAAAGTAGAAGCTAACTCCACTATTTAAAATACAGTATTTACTACCTTGAACACTTTGGAAAGTCACCACAGCCATGCCAGTATCAGGCAGAATCTCCAGACTGAAGGTTTCTGATGCAGAAGGGGAGTCTGAACCAGATCCCAGACTACTGAGGATGTTCTCCACCAGCATCTCCAGGAACTCCTGGTTCTCCTTCACGTTCCCAAGCACAGACGAGGTAGAGCCTGGCTCCTCCTCCTTTTCCTCCAGAACCTTGGAGCTTAATTCGTTGGCAACGACTATGAAGAAAATAATTGTACATGTTGAGGATACAGGACTGTCACACGTTTCTCAGTGACAGGAACTGACCTGATCACATCATTCACATGCAATATCAGATTTCTCACAAAACTGTGAGGAACTAGGATAAGCTATCATTAACACAAACCTATAGCTTTCTTTTTGAAGCCTAACACTTCCATCTGTGGTGTGTCGGTTTCTGCCTTCCGTTTATATGTTGGCAAGAGAAGGCTGTCCACTGGCTCCCTAACACCTGATACATTTGATCAGTCAGATAAATATCCATACATACAAATATATGATATTAAATAGCAGGTAAACAATGCCATTTTAATGTACTGAAATGGACAGTCTTGTTCTCCTTCTACAACAGTAGAGTTTCCTGTAGGCCACCCACTCCCATAATCCCTGCAAATTTGACACTATTGACACTATTACATACTCAGTCTCAATCCAACTGTTAGTCAGTCTTGATGAGTGTGTCCTTCAGATTAGATGATGTGACAGAAATATTCAGAATATTTGTTCTAGGTAACCACTCCAGAAACACTCAACATTAAGTGTAGTACTTACATGTGTTGTCTACGAGATCGTCAGCCGATGCTTCCTAAGACACAAGTTGCGTTATTTCACTTAGCTACATTATGTAAGTATTATTTCACTTCTGTTCTATATATTGAGTATTACATTTGACTAGTTTTTTGATTACAGGAAATCATCAGTTAGTCTATCCCTGTGTATGAAGTTATAAATCATTAGCCTACAGACATTCAGCCCACATCAGGGCAACAGTGACTACAAATACAGCGGTAACTTTTCCACCAAAGAGCTCATCTCCTACAACTCCCATGAACTCACATTTGCACTTGAGACCTCTTTTGGTAATCGAACAGTCAGTTTTATCCGTTCTTGATCCAAAATGATTTCGTGCACCTGTTTATTGACAACTTTCTGCCTGGCTGTACATAATGGAACAAAAAATAAAACAGTCAAGTAGTGCAGTACGATGTTCACCGCACGGACAGCCTTTGTCAACAACGCCCAGCCTTGTTGCAACGACTGCCTGCACACTGCTATATTATAATCCCTACAATCAACTCCCAAAAACACAGGACACAAAAGAAGTAATAAAATGTAAATCACATATTTTGTTGATGGTTAGCAAACATAATTGTAAAACGCTTGGCCTCCTTACCATCCTCCGTTTTAAATCGCACTATTGTGCTTTTGTCTGCTCCGCATTCCACTTGACAGTCATCACCGTTTGCCTTCTTACTTTGAAAATATTTCACCAACTTGTTTTTGAGTTTTGAGACATTTTGGTTACTCTCTAGCTCGACGAGCAAAGGAAACGAATACGCGTCTGCCATCTCTGTAGCTAACTAGCGAGCATATTCTGTGTAGCCTGTCTTAATGTGCTTGTTCACTTTCACTTTTGTTTCTGGTTGATACTGGACTCAAACCTTCGTTTACTCCAACTTTCGACACGCACCTTTGAGCTATCAACTACGCGGCATAGGGTGAATATGCAATTATTTTGCTAGTAGGCTAGTAAAGTAATTACTGTAGTAGAAAAGTAATTATCCTACTGTAGTAGTCAAATAATTTCGAGAAAAACGACATACACGAACGTAAATCCGAGTGAAGTCAGGCGGGGCGTTATTAGAATCTAATTTAGGCTACCAGTTTTACTTTCGAGTTGAGTCACAACGGATATTTACAGTTTTGGAAAACACCGATCGTTCGCTAGGTAAGTTACATTATTATCCAACGTTTTCTGCCATCAGGTAAGCGTAGATCCATGTCTGTAAACATATTTGCGTGGGAGAGATCAATAAGTGAAAAATTCTGGTTGTACCGTAGCATTTTGTAAAGTAACTTTTTGGATTGAGTAGCCTACAGCAGCCGAAGGAAAATAGTTACCGTCTGTAGATGCTTGGCTGTTTCACTGGGTGAACATGACTGACTACATAAGGATAGATCTTGGTGACATCATTTTACATCCATATAAACTTTACGTGTTCATAATGCTGTTCAGTAGTTGTATAATTATATGTTGAGTTTTTTTGCTTTTAATGTAGTTATTTGGCTTTATTTATTTTTAAAGGATTAAAGGATTTAGTAGGCCTATACTGTATGACCAATATAGCTTGATGTAAAATGTGTAGGTCTATCTGACCTACATTCTCTCACCAGTTTTCCTCGGTGAAAGCCATGGCTGACTCTGTGAAAATCCCTCTGGATGACATGTTGGAAAGCATTGTCAAGCAATGTGGACCTGCCCTGATAAACGTCCTTAAAAACAAGTTTGGATGTGAAGCTGTAATCCATGGCGTGAGTGCTGAATGGGGCTCTGGCCCAGCACAGCAACACAAGAAGCCCAGTGTCCTTCCTGAGAAACGGTTTTCCACGCAGTTGCCCAAAGGTACGACTGTTTCAGTGTGGAAGGATGACCTTACCACTCACCAAGCAGATGCTGTTGTCAACGCAGCCAACGAGCGCCTGAGCCATGGTGGAGGTCTCGCCCTAGCGCTCTCTGATGCGGGCGGCCCAGATATCCAGAGGGAGAGTGACCGTTACATTGAGATTAATGGAAAGCTGTTTGCTGGTGAGGCCGCTGTCACCACAGCTGGAAAACTGAATTACCAGAAGATCATTCATGCTGTGGGTCCATGCCTTAAAATCAGCCACACTAAGAATGACGTTGATCGAGCCAAACCCGATCTCAAGTCTGCAATCAAGAACATTCTCAGATTAATGGAAAAGGAGAACCTGCAGTCTGTTGCCATTCCTGCCATCAGTTCTGGCCTGTTCAACTTCCCCTTGCACGTTTGCGCAGACACCATAGTGGAAACCCTGAAAGAGCATGATCAGAGAGGTTATGTTAGGCCCTTGGAGATTCACCTGGTCAACAATGACGAGCCCAGTGTGAAGGAGATGGAGCGAGCATGCAAGGAGTTTCTGCCGCAGACACAGCAGGCTACATCCAGCGCAGCTGTGAGCCATGGAAACAGCCTCTGTCCACCACTAAACATCAACAACGTCACACTCAGCATCAAGAAAGGAAACATTGAGAGACAAAAGGTGGAGTTTTACTAAACATGTCTTAAAGTGACTGGTGTGTCACATTTGTTGGAAATTATTACATTTATATGCATGTTAATTGCATGAAGCTATACAATATTTTTGATAGAGACGATCTTGTTCAATACATCATATGCTGCACTGCAACTAACTTTCATTTTGTTTTTTTGTTTTTTGACAGACGGACATCATTGTGAATACGATTGGCTTAAATTTAGATCTATCATACGGAGCTATAACAAAAAGCATTCTGAAAGCTGCTGGTAAAGGGATCCAGATGGAAATAAATCAAAAATCAAAACAAAAAAAACACAAAAATGTCATTGAGACAATGGGACATAGCTTAAACTGCCATTTTGTGTACCACACAATATGTCCTGACAAACTAAATACAAAAGCATATGAGGTATTTAGTGTTATTAGTGGGGCTATTAAAGAGCCATTCAAAATTTGCCAGTCATACGTTAATATTGTACATGTTTTTTCATGACTTATCTGGATTACCCAACAGATTCTAGCTGACATTGTATGGGAATGTCTGGACAAAGCCCACAAAAGTCAGGAGAAATCCATCTCCTTCCCAGCCATCGGCACTGGTGGTCTGGGCTATGACAAAGATGTGGTCGCCCGAGTTATGATCGAAGTTGCTGTCGAATTTGCACAGAAAAATAATGGAGTGCACTTGGACATTTCCTACGTTATGTATCCAACTGACACAGATACATACAAAGTAAGTTTTGGTACAAAACATGTTAGTATTACTAGAACATATTATTACTATTATTATTATTATTATTAAAGTTATTAACGCAATAATAACGTTTTTACAATCATAAGTGACCTTAATGACTATACATGCTCAATCTTTAACAACAAGTATGCAAAGTAAATACTATACAATTAGGATTTGGTAGTAGGTAGGGTTATTAGGGACAGGGTTAATGATAATTACCTTCCTTAATGAAATGTTGTGCATCTCTACAGGCATTTGAAGACCGGATGAGAACCCTCCAAGGTAGCGCTAACTACCCCAGCTCCTCCAGCAGGTCCCCTCAAGGTAGCGCTAACTACCCCAGCTCCTCCAGCAGGTCCCCTCAAGGTGACACCCCCCTAGCAAAAGACGTAGGACAAGTGATATCATCACAACGCACCTAACCTGCTGATTATATGTAATATGATCTCATTTTAACACAAGTTTTAATGTTCCTTATAGTAGATTTGATGCTGACAAATGACCATGCCAAGAGCAGTGCTGAAACTCCACACATCGAGCTGATAAGTGCCGTTCAAGAGAGGATGTCTGAGGCCAGGCGTTGGATCTGGGACGATATTCACCGACTTCACCAAAACAGCTTCAACATTCATAACAACTTAATTCAGCACTTTGGCCAGCGTGAGCATGAGAACCTGATGTCCTTCCAGACCATGAGGAACATCTCCATAACAGAGTCTTTCCAAGATGGTTGTGCCGGTATTCAAATAACAGGAAGTAATTCCATCGGAGTAGCTGTAGTGGCGGTGGAGGTGGAGGCAATGTGCTGTAAGGCTCAAGAAGAGTTTGCAAGAGAAGAAGAGGTTGCCATGGTACTGTTATTAAACGAAAAAGTCTCTTATCAGAGGAGTGTAATTCACACCAGCAGGTTTGATAACGGAGACAGAGGTTCAAACTTCACAGGGTTCCGGATTGTCAGAGTGAGTCTAGATAGTGCAAGAAACAACAAAAACAAAACCATAATAAATGTATAATCTTTGAGTTAAACAGGTTCCACTCTTGCAGTAATGTGTTGTGGGTAATTTTCCAGGTTGAAAAGCTGGAGAATCCTTGCCTGGAGCGGGTCTTTGAGATAAAGAAGCAGCAGTTGTCGGCTACTCCCAGTAGGATGTACCAGCGCCTGCCTGCACAGTTCTGTGAGCTGGTCAGCAGGGTGGGCTTCCACAGGATGCTAGCACCACCTCACGGTATGAGGAGGAGCTTTTCATTTAGAGAGGACATTAACCCTTGTGTTATCTTCGGGTCATTCTGACCCATCAGTCATTGTGACCCACCGTCGTATTGCGACAAATTTACCTCATACAAAAACAAAGTGAAGCATTTTCTTTTAACTGTCGGGCTGTCTCAGACCCCCCACATTGCAAAGGTTAAAAGAAAATTATTTTTATTTGTTTTTGTATTGGGTAAAATTGGGTTAACCCTTGTGTTATCTTCGGGTCATTCTGACCCATCAGTCATTGTGACCCACCGTCGTATTGCGACAGATTTACCGCATACAAAGACAAAGTGAAGCATTTTCTTTTAACCGTTGGGCTGTCTCAGACCCCCCACATTGCAAAGGTTAAAAGAAAATTATTTTAATTTGTTTTTGTATTGGGTAAAATTGGGTAAACACAACGATGGTTCGTTATGAACCTTTGGGTCATGTGACCCGAAGGCAGCACGAGGGTTAACACAACGATGGTTCGTTATGAACCTTTGGGTCATGTGACCCGAAGGCAGCACAAGGGTTAAGGAAGCATACAGTTCTCCATGCAAATTGTGTCACTAAGCAAAGGAGCTTAATAAAGATTCCCACTCCTTCTACATGGATGCCATATTTCTCTCTAAACACACATTGTGTAGTTCTTCTCACCTGCTGAAATGTGAAGTGCACGTTGGTGTTTATATCCATTAAAAGTGACTTTATTCTCTCGTGGTGTTTCTTAGAGCAAAAGTATGGACAGGGGATCTACTTCTGCGAGAGCCCCGAATTGGCGATGAGGCTGTGGAGGAACACGCCAGAGGAAGAGTATCTGTACTTTGTTGAGGCGCAGGTGCTGACCGGGAAGTCGACGACTGGTTCAGCAGAACTAATCCTTCCACCCTCCCTGGGCTCAGATGCCTCGCCTCTGTACGACAGCCTCACCAATACGAGAAAGGACATCCATGTTGTATTCAACGGGCACCAGGCTCTCCCTGAGTATCTGATCATCTGCAAAAGGCGTTAATAATCATGCATATAGGCAGATCCCTTAAATGCAGACAACTGTCTAAAAGATTGTGATCCTCTTTTGGAATAGAGATTTGATTTTGAAACAGAGAAGTGATTAGTGAACATTTTCTTTACCCTGCTATTTCTTATTTCATTATTTTTAGATCTTATCATTTGTAGTTTGTATACAACTGAATTGTTATTTTAAATGTAAAAATAATCAAGCAGCAATCGGGGTTTGTGACATTACTATCTTGTAGTTTTACAATGTTAAATTGAACATAATCTAGATCTGTATTACACTGTTGTGACAAAGCAATACAAATCAACCAACTTTCTATGAGAATTACTACTTATCTTTAAGATTCTACTTATCTTTACGTTTTTTTTCTGCTCCCAACGATTTTGTTCCTGAAATGGTTGATTCACTTGACTTATTAGATCAATACTAGGTTTAAATGTGCCTTAATGAGTTAAACAAGTACATTCCAAATGCAACAAAGTCAATACAGTGACACAATGCAACAATAAAAAGGGTTAACATTATTTCAGCTTCCCTTATCTTCTTTGAATAACTTTTAAACGCCCTGTTGCAGAGCAGTGCAAGTGGTAGAGCATGTGGTTATAAAGTGACATCTTTGGAAATCTGGTCCCGACAAGTCACCACCATAGACTGTCTCACCAGCTACCTGGAAACACCTACATAACACACTCACTGTTTCACCTCACATAACACACTCACTGTTTCACCTCAGATAACACACTCGCTGTTTCACCTCAGATAACACACTCACTGTTTCACCTCAGATAACACACTCACTGTTTCACCTCAGATAACACACTCACTGTTTCACCTCAGATAACACACTCACTGTTTCACCTCAGATAACACACTCGCTGTTTCACCTCACATAACACACTCACTGTTTCACCTCAGATAACACTCACTGTTTCACCTCAGATAACACACTCACTGTTTCACCTCACATAACACACTCACTGTTTCACCTCAGATAACACACTCACTGTTTCACCTCAGATAACACACTCACTGTTTCACCTCAGATAACACACTCGCTGTTTCACCTCACATAACACACTCACTGTTTCACCTCAGATAACACTCACTGTTTCACCTCAGATAACACACTCACTGTTTCACCTCAGATAACACACTCGCTGTTTCACCTCACATAACACACTCACTGTTTCACCTCAGATAACACTCACTGTTTCACCTCAGATAACACACTCACTGTTTCACCTCAGATAACACACTCACTGTTTCACCTCAGATAACACACTCACTGTTTCACCTCACATAACACACTCACTGTTTCACCTCAGATAACACACTCACTGTTTCACCTCAGATAACACACTCACTGTTTCACCTCAGATAACACACTCACTGTTTCACCTCACATAACACACTCACTGTTTCACCTCACATAACACACTCACTGTTTCACCTCAGATAACACACTCGCTGTTTCACCTCACATAATGCACTACACTGAAATACTTCAGTTACAATTATTTAATAAAATAAGTTTTGACATGCTGAACAAAATATACATGATAAACATTAAATCACTGAAACAGTTAACTAAAATATACACTGTAAGCATAATTTAATATTACTATACCTGAATACTTAATGTTCTTTATGAAATGTAATAAATTCTATTTCAGAGGGTAACAGTGCTGCTGAACGTACAAAAATCTGTTTCAAAGCCAAATTCTACTTCCCCTCTATACAAACATACTGTACATTCCTGCACAGAACTCATGGTCGACATAAACCAGATTAAATTCCTATGGACTGATTTATAGTTATTACAGACATGATGCTGTTACCAATAACAACACTACACTTCAGTTATCTACATGTTCCAGACTACAAGAAAAAGCTCATTACTGGCACATTATTGCATTACTGTATAAGCCAGTGGCATGGACTGTGGAATTTAGGCATCTTTTCATTTATTTTTCTTCAGAAAGATCTAGACGCCTTCAAATTATTTTGTAGTCCCTTTCTACAACTGTGAACTCCTGGGAATTGCACAGAGGTGTCAAATTAGTAAAATGAAGACATTTTACTTTCCCTTCAACACAATTTCATCTGGCCCCTGCACCTAGCCAGTCTCAGCTCTGGTCTCAGGATGTCTCAAGACATCCTGCTGGAGAAGTACGGGCAGCAACATTTCCACTGCATTCAATCGGAAATCCAGCTTGACAGTGAAATATTGAGGAGCTCACTTTCGATCTGTAATTTGGACCCTGAATTGCTATTCTTGATGCAAGTAAGTGTCAAACATTGTGATAACAGCATGTGCCCCAGTGTTTCTTCACAGACACACAGTCATTCTGTGCACTCTGCGATCTCTGTGCCGTCTACCACCATGGAGTGGATGAGGCCATCCCTCCTCTTCCCGCTGCTCACGGCCTTGATGCAGCAGTCATGGTCCCCCAGCGTGAAGTGGGTCTCGGTCCCGTCCTCCACAAACTCCCCCTGCCAACAAGAAGAAACACAGATCCTTTCACCTCCATCTCAGAGCACCTCACAGTCAATAACAGCACGTATTTGAACAGTGAGCTATCTTGAGTTCATCCTTCTATTCATTTCAATAAGTATGCGTCCTTAGTTAAGGTGATAATGTATTTATTTTGTGGCTGCTTTTATCCACAGCGATGTGTGGTAAATGTGAGGTTGTTGCAGGGCTTGTGTAGGTAAAGCTGTTTGTAATCTGTAATGAGAGCAGTTCTCTACATGTGGCTGAAACCATGCTTACCGCTGTCTCCATCTTTTGTCCATTACACCAGATATCCATGGTGTCTTTCTCTGGTTACAGGGGAAAGAACACAGCTTGAGTCAATGTCATCGAGATGCTTAAAGGCAAAAGATAAATACACGCTCATCATATTTTCTTTTCATTTTCAATGATGTAATCGCCACCCTGAACAAAAAGGAATATCTGTAACACCTTTAAAAGGTATGTGATTGCTGCAAAACAAGTTTCTCTCATGTGCATCCAGGCAATCTTAAGCAGTGAAAAAAATTAAGCTTCTCTTTAAGATGAACAATTCATGTTAAATGCATTTACAAAGCAGACTGCTTTTACAGAGGGGCTTGTAAATAATTGCTGACAGGTACAATAACTCATGCATAACTCACTACACAGCAACACACTGTGATAAGGCACAATGGCCCGACATTCACGTAATCAAAAGGTTTTAGAAGGGGTGTGCCAACACTGTGTATGATTTTCAAAGTGCAAAGCCTAAGCTCTTAAACATCCCCTGCCGTAAACACAGTTGCTTAGTGACGGCTGCTGTTCTCTCGGTGATTACAGCTCAGGGTTGCCACGGGTGCTGCAGTCTAGATTGTACCAAAGCCGAGGGGTTTACCAACAACACCATCAATGCTGCAGACTTTGTTTTTAGCAGGGGGGCAGAGATGGTCACATGACTCAAGGAGGCAGGGGCGTGTCATGGAGGCTGGGACGTGTCATGGAGGCTGGGACGTGTCATGGAGGCAGGGACGTGTCATGGAGGCAGGGACGTGTCATGGAGAGGCAGGGTTGTGTCATGGAGGCAGGGGCGTGTCATGGAGGCAGGGGCGTGTCATGGAGGCTGGGGCGTGTCATGGAGAGGCAGGGGCGTGTCATGGAGGCTGGGGCGTGTCATGGAGGCAGGGACGTGTCATGGAGGCTGGGTCGTGTCATGGAGGCTGGGTCGTGTCATGGAGGCAGGGTTGTGTCATGGAGAGGCAGGGTTGTGTCATGGAGAGGCAGGGTTGTGTCATGGAGGCTGGGTCGTGTCATGGAGGCTGGGGCGTGTCATGGAGGCTGGGGCGTGTCATGGAGGCAGGGTCGTGTCATGGAGGCTGGGGCGTGTCATGGAGGCAGGGGCGTGTCATGGAGGCTGGGGCGTGTCATGGAGGCTGGGGCGTGTCATGGAGGCAGGGGCAAACAAGAGGGCACACAAGCTAATCTGTACCAGTGGCCACACCCACACTGCTGGCCCTACAGGTTTCTGAGAGGCTCAGCCTGCAGTGTAGTCCACCAGGAAGGTAACCATGGAGACCTGCACGTAGAGGGATTAACCCTCTCAGGTGACATAACTCATGGTGAGGGGTTTAAGCAGCTAAAGAGATCAACCCTCCTTCCTTGATACAACATCAGTGAATCACTGCCGTGGCAGAGGCTATGCCCAGAGTCGCTAACACTAGCCGATCTATCCAGTTATCTACAGAGGGCGTTTCATTTGTTAGGGCTGATTTAACATAGGCTTTTTACGAGTACTGAAGTTTGTATACCATCATGTCATATATGACAACCGTCCCAGCCCCTGTCCCCTCAGTCTGCATGGGCATACTGAGGTGGCCACACAGGCGTATCTCGCCTTCCCTACTCGTAGACTTGTGCGTGACCTCTAACACGTTTAAAAAGACCTCAATCAGCTAAATCAGTTTCAATCTCGCCTCGTCCACCCCTTCCCCTCCAACATCCACTCAGGGAAATGTACAAGTGAGTGTTCCCCACAGACCAGGCCCCTGGCACACTCACCCAGGACCACCCTGCAGTCGATGCCGTCCAGGTTGAGCACCCAGGTGCTGGTGGTCTTGGAGCGGTTCTCCATGTATTTCTTCAGGCTCTTCCCGTTTATCTCCAGGGTGTATTCGTACGCGAAGCCACTGACCGCATCAATGTTGATGGTGGCTTTGGTTTCCGAACTACCCACCTGGAATGTCTCCTTGCCCACCAGTTTAAACATCCAGTCTCTCCTTACAACTTCCTGTTAGATGGAACAATAGGGACAGTGGAAGCGTTCATTCAATGTGTCATGTCGCATTATTGATGTTTTCCACCGATAGATATGCATGCATTTGAGAGCATCATAATCTAGGAGTACTACTTTTCACAGTAGTTTATTTCATGTGAACACACTAGAGTTTATATTTGCTCCATCAGAAACCCAAACGTTTCACTAAAACGTGTACGTTGCACTTGCCTTTCCGTCAATGCAGATCACTCGTTTTCCTGTGGTTGTGCCATGTTCAAACTCAATCCGATGAACTCCATCACTTAACGCCACTTCCCACACGCCAACAAGGTCGCCCGACATACTCTAACCACTGTGTTTCTGGCGTACCTGGCCACCTGCCTTCGAGAAAAGAAACATTGCTAGTTAGCTAGCTAGTAAATATGCAAACAGTTATCTACTACGTACTGTACTGTATTCACAAATCGGCACAGCTGACGTTACACAACCTAGCTAGTCTAACAAGTTAGTCTACCAGCTACTTGCAGTGCTGACACTGGCGGGAAGCACACAATTCTAGTCAAGCTACTGTACTAAGCTAACCCAAAACAGCTAGCGAGACTCCTGTAACGAGCTAGCCATCCAAAAAAAACATGTACAGTACCGTTAAATTTAACAGTTCGCTTAACGTCTTACCTTTAAGTTTCAATACGATTTAATGTGATTACGCAAAGTCAGCTACGCAGGTCGCTAAATAGAGAACAATCGGGACATACAACCAGACCTTAAGAAGGTCCAGCTAGCTTTGACTAGCTCGTTAACAAGCAGATAGATACAGGTACTATAGGTAGCAATCGATATTCTTTACTAGTAGTTACTATGGTAACTCAGTCTTCTTCTTCGAAGACAGTCCTTGACTGTTGTAAACGGATTAGTGCCGCCTAGTGGAGAGGAACAAGATGCCACAGGATTAAATACAATTTTACAAAAATAACAAAGCAAAGTAAACAACTTGGAAAATAATGGTCAGAGACATCATCCAAATAAGATTTGTACATGCCTGTGCAGGCTACACGTTTTCCTTTTAATTAAATGCAAAAGTCTGAAAGAACTTTGAAATAACAAATTTACCAATCCAGAAGCAGCTGTAGCATCTCTATGGAAGCACATCAGTGACATAATGCTTTTTAAAGGCATTGATTTGTTTTGTTTTTGTGCAAGTGATAGAGACTATCAATATCATCATTTTATAGGATGTCCATCCTTCATGAGGACACTAGGTGCCAGTAGATCAACATCCATCTTTCTGTGTATGATTGATACCTAAAGATTATCACAGAATTCCACTCCCACCCTACATTTGGCTTCAACCATTGGATTCTTGGAAGATTATCCTGTCTATGTTGGATGGGTATGTACAGAGCACAATATGTTTTGGCCTATATTCTCTTTATTTGTGTATTAATAACAGTGGCTGAAGTAAGAGAGACAATTGTTGCATAACATTTGAAATTGGGTATAGCTTTAGTTCTCGTAGCTTCAGTAGCTTGTTGGATGTGCTTTGCAAAGCCCCGATCCTACATGAACTTTAAAGCTTGTGAGTCAGAACATCTGACACAGACTACTTTCTTTCCTTAATATTTATTAAAGTCTAAAAGTAATATGGTATCTGTATCCCTCTATCCCTCTCCCTCTCTCTCTCTCTCTCTCTCTCTCTCTCTCTCTCTCTCTCTCTCTCTCTCCCTCTCTCTCTCTCTCTCTCTCTCTCCCTCTCTCTCTTTCTCTCTCCCTCTCTCTCTCTCTCTCTGTCACACACACACACAAGCTTCTGTTGTCTTACACATCTCTGTAAAAGCTTTTCCATTTATATGCAACCACCTTTCACACTTGACATTATCAAGTGTGTATATATAAATAAATATTAAGATGGAATTACAATCCCCTGGTGGAAGGAGATCTGACACCAACAGGAACACCACACCCCTCCAGATTCCTCTGTAGGGCAGCAGCCTGAGGGGGGTGGGGGGGGGGGGGAAGTGAGGGGGGTGGGGGGGAAGTGAGGGGGGCTGGTATCTAGGAGGATTTCGTTTTTCAAATCTGCAGGTGCTCCCGTGTCACGCTGGATCTGACTAACCCAACCACGCTTGTTTAGTGTCATGTTTAACATCTGTTTATATTTCAGAATTTGTTTAGGCCATGACATGAGTTGCCTGTCAGTATTAATAGGCAAAACATGACTTTAAATGAAATGTCACTGACATGAAAATGCTTCAGTAATTACAAAATACGAGTAAAGGTTTGGCAATAGGGCAACACAATTAGGACATGGACTGTTTGTGTTTGAACTGAAACTCGTTGTGACCTGTGAAGCAGTCTGACCATGACACTCTGACTCACCACAACAGATGATGTATTGATCTCATGATGTGCGACGACTGGATGAGGGGAAGAGATTGCAGCATGCTATCCCTGGTGATCACAACACAAACAGAAGCAGCTTGAGGATCTGCAACCACATGACCAAACATAAGGCCTTGTCACCTTGCAAAATTCAACATTCTAAGAAGAGGTTTAAACTTGTTTAAAACAGTTGATATACATTTAAAATCATCCTGATTGAGTATATCTTGGCTCTAAGACTGTGGCACTCACACACAAGCCTAATTGGGAATCTTCGCATGCCAGTCTGTCTTAGCTCACAGTCTCAAACAGTTGGAAGGCAAATATATTTCTGAACAGGCCACATAAAGCCTGTGTCTATTTTAGGCTCCTCTTGTCCTCCATTATCACAGGAGAAGGAATGAGACCCAGTTCTAAAAATAGAGAGTGTGTGACAGACTGGGACACAGGCCTGGTACCTGACACCAAGATATACATTTTAAACAGACAATTATATATTTTTGAAATAACAATCAGTTATAGTTATAGTAATTGTCCCTCCAAAAAGTTGATAACATATGAAAAAAAAAGTTTGATTTTTTTTTTGAAAGGTTGAAAAAGTGATTTGAATAAAAAAAATTGAAAAGTAAAAATAAATATATTTGAAAAAAAGGTTTTTAAAAAAGTTCGGCTTTGATATCTACTCTGTTTAAGATGTCTCTGTTCTCATCTGCCCTCTCTTTTCACTGAAAAGAAAAAAGTTTCGAAAAGTTGGAAAAAAAGTTTTTCGAAAAAAAGGTAGGCCTACGTTATGGATGAGACAGAGGGAGTTAGCGATGTCGACATGACTGAGAATAGAGACATTCCTGATCACCCATAGCCATATGCTGGAGATGTTCGAAATTGTCGGTGTCAAAAAGGATTCCTGGCGAATGCGCTGCGTGTCTATAGTGTATTTTTGTATTAATGTAATAATATGATTTGAGGTAGTAGATATGGATACTTTTTACTTCTTTACTTTAACTTGAGTGAAAAAAGTGTAGTCAGCGCTTCAACTTTTACCAGTCTTTTTAAACATGAGTAGCCTATCTGTACTTTTAAGGATGAAGGATGTGTGTACTTTGCCATCTCGTCGAAATACGTATCACTGTCTGTGCAAATAGCCAACAATGGTTGGTAAACTAGGAACTGTGGGCGGATAGATATAAAGTATCGATATCGATACTTTGGTATCAGTATTGATCGATACTGGCGTGATGAGATCGATACTTAAGTTTCAATTTTCTCTACATTCAGTACACAACTCAATTTACATCATAGTGGTTGTGCAAACACCGATCCTCTCACTTCGCTCAAGCTCACTTTGCCCCTCCCCCCACCTCCCCTGCTATGCTGTGAGTTGTTGCCGCGTGACTCTTTGTCCTGTGTTTTATTATGATCATAATCATCAACTAATTAAAGGAAAAATCACAAAATCATTAAATGATCATGAAAATCACATTTTCATTCAAATATGCATTTTGATGATGCATTCACTTCATATATTATGAGGCATTGCTTTCCCCTACACGAAAGTAGATAAGCTGCTTTTCTACGTAAAAAGTATCGGTATTGGCAATACTGACCCTTTATTTACTTGGTATCGGATCAATAGCCTACCAAATGTAGCAGTATCGCAGAGGTGTTTACAGTAGGCTATCGCAGAGGTGGTTTTGCAATTCAGTTTTTAGTTCAACAGTTCAACAGTTCAACGTCCAAAGCAGACCTGTTTGATAGTCTGTGCAGTAATGAAACAGAGCATTGGTCGATGCCGGGCCCAGGGCCAGGCAGGACTTTACACAGAACTATCTAGGGGGCAGCATCAACCCACTAGCTACGTAGGAGAACTCTGACGGCCTTATCACTAATTAATTAAAAGCTCGCAAATTGCATTGCAAACAACTTCTGACTTTAAAAACCACATTATTATAGTAATAAAATGAACATATTTTGACAAATCTTGCTACGTAAAGTACCTGTTTTGTTTGATGCCAATGTAGCCGGTGTGTTTCGGTGAAACTCACTCCTCAGGTATGTGACAGGCCACCCGCATCAACGAATAGCTAGCTTTTCGTTGGCGTAGTTGGTAGTGGTGGCGCTTGGGAAGTCAGAGGTGGTAAGTTCGAACCCAGTGCGGGACGATTTGCCCGATACCTCTGACGGAGCTTGCAAGACCACGTCTGTTACACCAGCTCATACATTTCCGATATAAATTTCAATTTGCGCGTTTGTACATTTCTGAATGCCATGGAAACACTCAAACCAATGACAATCGATTTAAAGAGCCGAAGTTACATGAACTCTGTTCATTCGGATAGGTCATTTCCTGAATTTCTATCCGGTGGTGTCCCAAGAACCACAACTTGACTAGGGCAGCATGAAGAGGGAGGCGGCAATTTCCCAAGTGCATCCAATTAAATTAACTCTGGGACGGGCCCTTTGTTTTATTACAGGACGAGCACCGACTGGCTTTGTATAACAGGGAACAGGGAGTCTCTAACTTGTTTGATTACCTACTTTAGCTTTGTCAGCAAAGTCATATAAAGGTAAGACTTATGAAAGTGAACACGGCTCACACGAACGGCAGCTTGCAAGAAGAGAGTGGGAGAGCGATGGATCCCCTGGTAGCAGCTATCGACCAAGGCACCAGCTCGACTAGGTTCCTGGTGAGTTGTCAACTGCGGAAGATGCATGCAAACTCCTTTGCTCCTTTTTACGAACTATGGCGAAACTTTTTTATATCAAAGCAAAACAAAAGCGTACAAGCATGAAGAATGTTCACATAGTCTTCTGGGTAACGTTTTCCCATTCTGTCAAAGCTACTTGAAATGTATTTAAGAGGAAGTGTTCAATCTTTCAAAGGTTTTGCCACCAAAAGTAAACGAGACTTTCATATGTATGACAACGCAGCTGTCTTGATATTCGATATATAGGTGATATATTCGAAAAACATAGATTAACTTCAGAGATTTGGGTTTTAAGTCACTCTTGAAGTTGGGATGGGCTGTTGTCCTTGTTGTGGATATTGCATTGTATTTGCTATTTGATACCCTGCCCGCATCCTTTTTCTTTGCTGTTTCCAGAAGTGGCTTTTTGAAGTTATTTGAAAGATCTCTTGTTACTCAACTAGGTCAGCAGCCCTGGTCGACAGGCTCGTCAGCGGTTGTAATGAACTACAGACTCAACAAGAATTGTTAATGTTTTACTTGAGATGGTTGGTTGTTATTGGAACCCATTGCACCCATTGCTTATCTTTATTATTGAATCGCACAACCACATGTCGTTGTTGAAGACTTCGTTTAACACCCACAAGAACACAAGGAAACAGAATTACCTATTACAAGGGATAAGCCCTTCATATTCCTGAAGTGGCTATTCTACAGTGTTTAAACCAACTTTGTCCCTCTATCAGTGGCGGTTCTACATTGAATTACACCCAGGGCGAGACGCCCTTCGCGCCCCCCCCCCCCCCCCCATTGAAATCAAAAGGCTGTTATGGTAAGACCATTATGTTCTATACAGCTAAAACAGCCTGGGGTCAAATTGACACCAAACATAATAGGAGGGTTACATAAACATGCCCTTACACGCTAAATGTCTTATTACATGCTATATTAATATAACTTTTAGGGAGAAACACTTTTACTTATGACGTTAAACTATACTTATACCAGAGATCTTAAAAATGCCGCCCCGGGCGGCTGCCCGGTCCGCCCATGCCTAACACCGCCCCTGCCCTCTATGTTGTACACCAGTAGACTATAAAGGTATCCTGAAGTATCACAGAAAGGCTAGATAACTTTGTCTAAAACTCCTGAGCTGATGAGTAAAACACCTAACTGAAGAGGGACTGCTGCAAGCCCAGTAATGCCTTCCTCCTCCTCATCCGCCCCCTCATCCTACTCCTCCTCCTCTTCCCCCTCCTCCTTATCCTCCTCCTCCTCTTCCTCCTCCTCTTCCCCCCCTTCTCCCCCCCTCCTCCTCCTCCTCCTCCTCCACCTCCCCACTCCTCAAGATAATGGGAAAAATGATTTAGTCTACAACAGTTCTCTTGTCTGCCCTGTGCTCGCTCGCCCACTCTCTTGCTGTGTCCCTCTCTCTTTCTAACTCTCTCTCTTTGTCTACCCCCTCTCTCTCTCCAGGTGTTCAACGCTAAAACAGCAGAGGTCGTCAGTCAACACCAGGTTGAAATCAAGCAGAGTTTTCAAAAAGAAGGGTGAGTTCATCTGACCTCACCAATATCATATATATATCCAATAAATATCCAATACCAATATCTAACCAATATCGTTATACTTATGATCTTTAGTGTCTGTCTAGACTCCTAGTCCATCTCTAACATCCTAGTCCATCTCTTACATCCTAGTCCATCTCTAACATCCTAGTCCATCTCTAGTGATCCTGAACCACTGTATGTTCCCAGAGCAGGGCAGAGGGGATACTGGTCTTCCTTGGTTACACTGTAACAAAGCATTGTTAGATTTATTTAATCTCAAAGTCAAAGTGAACTTTATTGTCAATCAGACCATGCAACAAGTAGTTACACAGACGATCGAAATTGGGTTCCCCATCTCGAATTACTCAGAAACAAACTCAAAGTCCAACGTCCTGTCAACCATGGCCGTGGTGTTTTATACCAAGTGGGCACTACCAATAAAATAAAGGAAGAGGCTCAGTTGTGCTAGGGGATACTCAAGCCAACTCAAATGACTTATTATTGCCATGACCTTGTAGAAAGGTAGTCACTGGAGTTTCCTGTAGCAGATTAGACTACAGAATAAGACACGCCCACACAAAGGGTCTGGAAGACCGTTCAGTCAGAGCTAACTCTGATGTAGGGGGGTGAACTGTGACATATGTGACATTCTCTTTACCCGCCATGATCTTTCAACCAACTGTCCCTGTCCATTAAGAGTGTAGTGAGGATTTAATCCTATTGGCTAGCCTCACCAAGACAAGCAAATGTACGTTAAGTCAAATGAGATGTGTATAGCCCTTTTTACAAGCAATGTCGCATAGGGTGTCGCAAATAACCCCAGATCAACACCTGTAACCAACGGAAACCCTACACACCTGTTACATTCCTGTTTTACGTTTGTCTGTGCGTGCGTGTGTAGATGGGTGGAGGAAGATCCCATGGAGATCCTTCAGTCCGTGTACGAGTGCATGGAGAGGACCTGTGACAAGATGAGTCCTCTCCACATCTCCAACATCAAGGGTAACTTGACACCCCGCTGCCCTCCACTACGTCCCACAGAGGTTCAAAACCCCCCAGGAAGAGCCCTGCCAGCTGCTTCAAGGTTTTGTTTTGTTTTTTGTTTCTTCAGCTGTCGGAGTGACCAATCAGAGAGAGACTACAGTCGTGTGGGACAAGGACACCGGAAAACCTTTATACAATGCTATTGGTGGGTACGCAATACGTCACTGCTCATTGGTCGATATCTGAATATACAGGTTTAAACACATTATGAGAAGACAGCGCAAAAGTTTGACGTAGTCTCTGACGTGTCATGACTCACTGTAACTCCCCTAAGTTGTCTCATCGAGGAAACGACAGCCCACATTGTGAAATTGTGCACTCTGGCGTTAGCGTAGCTGTTACATCAGTCCCCAACTGTCCATTGTTGTGAGTGAGAAGCTGTGAATGCTGCTTTGTGGCTGATTAATCCTCAAGAATGTGCTTGTCTGTAGCAGTTTGCAATCTCCTTGTGGACGTGCTGATTGACTGGAGCTCAGTGAGTGTCTGAGTGAGTCAGCTTGTTGTCTTTGTTCTGCAGTCTGGCTGGACCTGCGGACACAGTCCACGGTGGAAAGACTGATCAACAAGACCCCCGGCCAGAACAAGAACTACCTGAAGGTGAAGCCTGCTGATATGGAGGATCCCCCTCTCCCTCTCTCCCCCTCTCCCCCTCTCCCCCTCTCCCTCTCTCCCTCTCTCCCTCTCTCCCCCTCTCCCTCTCTCCCCCTCTCCCTCTCTCCCCCTCTCCCTCTCTCCCTCTCTCCCTCTCTCCCCCTCTCCCTCTCTCCCTCTCTCCCCTCTCCCTCTCTCCCTCTCTCCCTCTCTCCCCCTCTCCCCCTCTCCCCCTCTCCCTCTCTCCCTATCTCCCTCTCTCCCCCTCTCCCTCTCTCCCCCTCTCCCTCTCTCCCCCTCTCCCTCTCTCCCTCTCTCCCCCTCTCCCTCTCTCCCTCTCTCCCCCTCTCCCTCTCTCCCTCTCTCCCCCTCTCCCTCTCTCCCTCTCTCCCTCTCTCCCCCTCTCCCCCTCTCCCTCTCTCCCTCTCTCCCCCTCTCCCTCTCTCACTGCCCTCAGCAGGGGAAGGACCCAACACTAATTACTGCAATTTAGCATTCACACAGGCCACAACCATACTTAAAAACGCAATGTGTATATTCCGTTTCATTGTATGAACTTCAATATTATATATCTAGTGTGTCTATACAGACGTGTGTTGGTAGTCAGTGTTTTGTGTACCTTTTACTGTGTAAATTAGAATGCTGAATTCTTCCTTCTCCGTCTCTCCATCTCCCCTCCATCTCTCCGTTCAGCATAAAACAGGCCTGCCCATCAGTACGTACTTCAGTGCGTTCAAGCTGCGCTGGCTCATGGACAACGTGGAGGAGGTGCGGGAGGCGGTCCAGTCACACCGGGCCATGTTCGGTACTGTGGACGCCTGGCTCATCTGGGTAGGGCAGACATACACAAACATCACACACACACAGACAACACACACAGATAACACACACAAGACCGCTTGAAAGTGAGGACATCCTTCTGTGTGTCAGTGCCTGACGGGGGGGAAGGATGGAGGGGTTCACTGCACAGACGTGTCCAACGCCAGCCGCACCATGCTGTTCAACATCCACACTCTGGACTGGGACCCGGAGCTCTGCAGGTGGAAGAACACACACACTTGAATGTGCACCTATATTTTAGGGACAGGCCACAATAAATTATCTTTGTTGTTGTTCTTATAGGTATTTTGATGTCCCAATGGAAATATTACCCAAAGTAAGAAGCTCTTCAGAAGTATATGGATCACTGGTGAGTTTACACATCTTATGCTGTGTGTGTGTGTGTGTGTGTGTGTGTGTGTGGGGGGGGGGGGGGTAGAATGGGTGGTTGTGTCTGTCAGAATTATTGCTGGCATTTACTTACCAATAAATGCAACCATACATGTTGGCTAATTAGACTAAATTACTTAGTGTGTAGTCAGAATTACTTCTGACTTAAGATAAGATTTATGTTTATACGTGTAATTCAAGATTAGGTCATGTTTAGTAGGTAAGGATTGGGTTAAGCAATCTCCGAGTGCTACAAAGCGTAATACAAGTTAAGAAGAATCAAAGTTTAATAATTAAAATTAAAAAGATCAAGGCCAATAAATAATTAAAAGCAAAACCTATAAAACACATTTAATGAAAAGCTAAGGTAAGGATTGTGAGGCTTCAGATAGGCAGTACAGGGTCACAGGGTTTTTAATGTTATTTCCAAGGTAACACAGTCCAAACAGACCACTGTGTCATACAAATCTAATTCTGGATATCAAGATGACACACATGTAAGTTTGAATGATACAAATCTGGTTGATTGAGAATGATGCTTTGAAGCTGTGGAGAGATATTCTGCTGTTGTGTAGAAAAGACTAATCTGAATACTGTGGAAAGACATTAGTTCAAGGGCAGGAGAGTTGAATAAGGAACATACTCCAGTGCCAGTATTAGTGGGACGTTGTCCTCTATAAATACTTCTGTTCTGTTCATTCGTCTCTGTTGAAATGAAGCCAGGTTTTAGAGGAGACAGATGGAGACTTTCTATATTAGACATCCAGTAAAACTGTGACATCCAGTAAAACACACACACATCCTAGACTTGTACACCACTATTCTTAGACTTGTACACCACTATTCAATATTTATGATCCCTATATGTTGAATGTATGCACCTTCAAAGTAAATTCCTTGTCTGTGCAAACTTTCATGGCGAATAAACCCCTTTCTGATTCTGATCCACACAGACCGATGCAGATTCAAACTATGTGAAAGGCCATACTCACTAATCTGAGAGGTCATCTTTTGTCACAGAAGTAGTTCAACTCAGAGGGTTACGTGTGTTGGTTTTCCTCTGTTGTTTTGTGAGCGTCTGTCCTGCGACACCAATTACACAACCTGCACTTTGCCCCGGTGTTCAGAGGTCAGCGGTGAGCTGCCTGTCCCCCACTTCACCTGCAGGGATCGAACATCACTTTCCTCTAAAGGCCAGGTCACACTGCCCAAACAGACAAACTGACATGGGTGAAACTGTGACAGTTACCATGGCCGCGGGAACTAGGGGTGCTGAGGGTGCTGCAGCACTCCCTGCTGACAGCACCAGAATTTAAAATTATATGAGTTGAAAATTCACCACTGCGGCACCACCCCGCAACATTATGGCCCCCCAGCACAAATGTTTCACCAAACATTCTAAGAAGCCACCAGTGGAATGTGTGTTGGACGATGTTGGGCCGGTGTGAACCGGCCTCAACAAGAGGCACAATGTGTCCTCGTCAGGCTCAAGACAAACACAAAGAAGCCACTGTAACAGTCCCAAAATGATGGTTGACATGAAACACCAAGAGCCGTAAATTACTGCAAGTGCCCTATCACCACCTAGCTCACCCAGGGACATCAGTGTTCTCTGGAAAAACCTCCCCCTGCTTACCAGATAGTAGCTATCCCTTCCCCCTCTGCTCTGTGTATGTGTGTGTGTTGTGTGTGTGTGTGTGTAGGGGGGAGGGGGCGTAACACTAGCCCCTTGGCTCTCCTGTCTTTTTTCACCAAGCCACGGCACACCAGCTCAACTGTCTGACCTCTGACAGAGCTGAGGTCGGCTATGTTGGTGTCTCAGTTTACATTTAGTCATTTAGCATACGCTCTTATCCAAAGCAACTTACAGTAAGTGTAGGGACATTCCCCCGAGGCAAGTAGGGTGAAGTGCCTTGCCCAAGGATACAATGTCATTTGCACAGTCGGGAATCGAACCGGCAACTGTCTGATTGCTAGCCCGATTCCCTAACCGCTCAGCCACCTGACTCCCTGAGAGTTTACCTCTCAGGAAGCCCCTCCCTCTCTGTCAGGTGTTGCACCTGTCCTCTCTGGATTCACACACATTTGATGTTGCCTCTCCTCCCCTTTCTCCTAGAAATCCGGTTCTCTCGCAGGAGTGCCAATTTCAGGGGTAAGAAGCATATTTATTTTTGTGTCATATTTTACCTTTTACTTCACATGAGTAGAACTTAGCTTGTCATGAAACTGTTCTGCGACAGCATTGACTGTGGAGGTTCAGTAAAAGCACTGAAGCACAAGGATAAGTACTTTTAGAGGGGTTAGTGGTAGAGCATTTGTCTTCAGGTCACAGGTTCTAATCCCCGATCCTTTGATTAAAAGCTCCTGCTGAATGAGTACATGACGTTAGTGTAATATAACTTTTCCACCAGTCATCAGCTGACATGACTGTGTGGAGAGGACTGTGACATGACTGTGTGGAGAGGACTGTGACATGACTGTGTGGAGAGGACTGTGACATGACTGTGTGGAGAGGACTGTGACATGACTGTGTGGAGAGGACTGTGACATGACTGTGTGGAGAGGACTGTGACATGACTGTGTGTGGAGGTGTGTGGAGAGGACTGTGGTTAGAGGACTGATGGGATGTGGTTGTGTGTTGTGTGGTTAGAGGACTGATGGGACGTGGTTGTGTCTCCCAGTGTCTAGGAGACCAGTCGGCCGCCCTAGTGGGACAGATGTGCTTCCAGGATGGACAGGCCAAAAACACGTACGATCTCTCACCTACAACACCTGTCTTACCTCCACCTGTCTGACCTCCAGCTGTCTCACCTCCACCTCTCTGACCTGTCTCACCTCCACCTGTCTCACCTCCAACTGTCTCACCTACAACATCTGTCTCACCTCCACCTGTCTCACCTCCACCTGTCTGACCTGTCTCACCTCCACCTGTCTCACCTCCAGCTGTCTCACCTACAACATCTGTCTCACCTCCACCTGTCTCACCTCCAGCTGTCTCACCTACAACATCTGTCTCACCTCCACCTGTCTCACCTGGTGAACCATTCACATACCAACTCCTGCTGTTATTTATCACCGATTTTCCAAAATCAGGATCTGTGTTTTGGCTCCCGTTAACCAGCTGTGTGTACTGATGTGGTTTAGTGATGAGGAAGTGTTGCTATAAGCAAGTGAGGAGCATGTCAATGTTACAGTAATTTCTTGGTGTTTATAGGCAAGACTTTGAACCCTACCGAGGGAGGGGTTGATGTGGCCTGGAGGTTAATGGCTTCTTTAGAAAGGGGCTTTGGTCAAAGTCCAGGGTTTCCCGTAGAAAATCTGTTAAGGTGGTAGGGTAGGGTTTGCCGTCAGACAGGGGGGGGGGTCTAGTTTGTGCGATAGACTAATGCGTTCTGCAGAGAAGGGAGACTGGCGTTGGTCACGGTTTGGAATGGAAAAGAGAAAACAGGACAACGGCGGATATTGCAAAAAGAAATTGACGACGTAGTTCAGGCGGCAGGTGCGTGTTGCTTAGGCAGCTGCCTTAACTGCAAAGTGCTGCGGGACACCCTGAAGTCAAAGGGAACTTTATTGTCAATCATACCAGCAACAAGTAGTTACATAGACGGTCGAAATTGTGTTTCTCCATACTCCAAATGTGCAATGTTTAGTTGATGTCTCCCTCTCTCTCTCTGGATGTCTCCCTCTCTCTCTCTGGGTGTCTCCCTCTCTCTCTCTGGATGTCTCCCTCTCTCTCTCTGGATGTCTCCCTCTCCCTCTCTGGATGTCTCCCTCTCTCTCTCTGGATGTCTCCCTCTCCCTCTCTGGATGTCTCCCTCTCTCTCTCTGGATGTCTCCCTCTCTCTCTCTGGATGTCTCCCTCTCTCTCTCTGGGTGTCTCCCTCTCTCTCTGGGTGTCTCCCTCTCTCTCTCTGGGTGTCTCCCTCTCTCTCTCTGGATGTCTCCCTCTCTCTCTCTGGGTGTCTCCCTCTCTCTCTGGGTGTCTCCCTCTCTCTCTCTGGGTGTCTCCCTCTCTCTCTCTGGGTGTCTCCCTCTCTCTCTGGGTGTCTCCCTCTCTCTCTCTGGGTGTCTCCCTCTCTCTCTCTGGATGTCTCCCTCTCTCTCTCTGGGTGTCTCCCTCTCTCTCTGGGTGTCTCCCTCTCTCTCTCTGGGTGTCTCCCTCTCTCTCTCTGGATGTCTCCCTCTCCCTCTCTGGATGTCTCCCTCTCTCTCTCTGGATGTCTCCCTCTCCCTCTCTGGATGTCTCCCTCTCTCTCTCTGGATGTCTCCCTCTCTCTCTCTGGATGTCTCCCTCTCTCTCTCTGGGTGTCTCCCTCTCTCTCTGGGTGTCTCCCTCTCTCTCTCTGGGTGTCTCCCTCTCTCTCTCTGGATGTCTCCCTCTCTCTCTCTGGGTGTCTCCCTCTCTCTCTGGGTGTCTCCCTCTCTCTCTCTGGGTGTCTCCCTCTCTCTCTCTGGATGTCTCCCTCTCTCTCTGGGTGTCTCCCTCTCTGTCCCTCACACAGTCTTTGTGTAGGACTGGAGGCACTGGTTTTCAGACAATAAGCCTTCCATCTCATAAACAGTCTGAAGTATCTGACTAGATCGTGTCTGATTGTGTCACTGCTTTGTGCTTTACTCTCAAGGTATGGAACTGGTTGCTTCCTGTTAAGAAACACAGGGCTCAAGGTAAGATCACATTACACTCAATAAACACATCCAGTCTCTCTAAATATTTTGTCTATGGTTTTTTCACTTCTTGTCCTCCTCCTCCCTCACTTCCTGTCCCCCCCCCTCAGCCAGTGATGTCCGACTACGGGCTTCTTACCACGGTGGCCTACCAGCTGGGGAAAGACGCTCCTGCCTGCTACGCTCTGGAGGTGAGCGGGACTGGGCTGGTCTGGTGTGTGACTGGTCTGCTGTGTGACTGGTTCTGGTGTGTGACTGGTGCTGTGTGACTGGTGCTGTGTGACTGGTTCTGGTGTGTGACTGGTTCTGGTGTGTGACTGGTCTGCTGTGTGACTGGTTCTGGTGTGTGACTGGTTCTGGTGTGTGACTGGTCTGGTGTGTGACTGGTTCTGCTGTGTGACTGGTGCTGTGTGACTGGTTCTGGTGTGTGACTGGTTCTGGTGTGTGACTGGTCTGGTGTGTGACTGGTTCTGCTGTGTGACTGGTTCTGGTGTGTGACTGGTTCTGGTGTGTGACTGGTCTGCTGTGTTCCCACAGGGCTCCGTGGCTATAGCAGGGGCAGTGGTGAGGTGGCTGAAGGATAACATGGGGATAGTCCAGTCCACCTCTGAGATAGGTGAGGACCCAGTCACAACCTCAACCTTCACAGTACACATGCACAGCACACTACTGTCACCTCGAGACTATTCATAAAATACATTTTAGTTCCTTGTGTTGTTTCACTCCCTCCCCCTCTCTCTCCCTCTTTCACTCCCTTTCTCCTTCTCTCTCCTTCGTTCTTCCTTTCTCTCCCTCTTTCGCTCCATTTCTCCTCTCTCTCTCTCCCCCTCCAGAGAAGCTGGCGGCAGCTGTTGGCACGTCGTACGGGTGTTACTTTGTTCCTGCCTTCTCTGGTCTGTACGCCCCCTACTGGGAACCCAGCGCACGAGGGTGAGGTCACGTCCCAACACACCATCCTGACCTTACCACTGGACTGTGTTAGAACACACTACACTATCTTGTACTATACTGACCTTACCACTGGACTGGATCACAACACACTACACTATGCTCATTAACTATACTGGATTGTAAAAAACTATACCATATTATACTGTACTATACTATGACACACAGGTTGGTTTCATATCAATGTGTGTGTGTGTTCTACAGGATCATCTGTGGACTAACTCAGTTCACGAACAAGAACCACCTGGCCTTCGCTGCCCTGGAGGCAGTCTGTTTCCAGGCCAGAGAGGTACACTGGCGGTGTTTATGTCCATATGTGTCTGTACATGTTCAAGTGTGTGTGTGTCCAGATCCTGGAGGCTATGAACAAGAATAGCAGGATTGTGTTTAACTGCTGTGTGTGTGTCCAGATCCTGGATGCCATGAACAAAGACACAGGGCTGCCCCTGGCTCGGCTGCAGGTGGATGGGGGGATGACCTCCAACAGGCTGCTGATGCAGCTGCAGGCCGACATCCTCGGCATCCCCGTGGGTGAGGATCCCCGGGACGCTTGCATGCCTTGCACGCTCACCCTCGCACGCTCACCCTCGCACGCTCAGCCTCGCACGCTCACCCTCGCACGCTCACCCTCGCACGCTCACCCTCGCACGCTCAGCTTCGCACGCTCACCCTCGCACGCTCATCCTTGCACGCACACCCTCGCATGCTCAGCCTCGCATGCTCACCCTCGCACGCTCACCCTCGCACGCTCACCCTCGCACGCTCACCCTCGCACGCTCAGCGTGCGAGGCGCTCACATTATGGTGAGTTCACATTATGGATGTTTTAGTGAACTCAAACACACACTCACTGTCAAGGACGCGTTCAGGGACATGTGTTCAGACACACAGTGTTGACATTAACAGGGGGACTTCTAACAGCAACTGGTTCTTCGTGTACCCAACCACTCCAGAACTTACAGTCCAGCACAACACACACAGGTCATGGTGTGTGTGTGTAACATGGCATCTGTGTCTCCAGACAGGCCAACCATGTCAGAGACGACGGCTCTGGGGGTAGCCATGGCGGCGGGGGCGGCGGTGGGGGTGTGGAGCCTGACCCCTGGTGACCTCCCAACCTGCATCCCCGAAACCTTCCATCCCCAGATCAAAACAGACGGTAGGAGACAGTCTCTTCCTCCTCTCTCTCTCCCTCCTCTCTCTCTCCCTCCCTCTTCTCTATCTCCTCTCTCTCCCTCCTCTCTCTCTTTATCTCCTCTCCCTCCTCTCTCTCTCTATCTCCTCTCTCTCTCCCTCCTCTCTCCCTCCTCTCTCTCTTTATCTCCTCTCCCTCCTCTCTCTCTCTATCTCCTCTCTCTCTCCCTCCTCCTCTCCCTCCTCTCTCCCTCCTCTCTCCCTTTTCTCTCCCTCCTCTCTCTCTCTATCTCCTCTCCCTCCTCTCTCCCTCCTCTCTCCCTTCCGTTCCCTCCCTCCTTCTTTCCTTTCCTTCTTTCCTTCCCTCCTTCCCTCCCTCCCTCACCCTCCTCATGCCCTCTTGACCCCACTGAGACAACAGCTGCATGGTTGAAGAGTTGATGTTTTGAGTCTGGTATTGGGACAGTAACAGTTTTTAAATTGTCCAGCATTGATTGAGAAAAGTGTAGCAGGACAGTGCCACCTAGTGGATAAATTTACATCATGTCATCCCAGTGTCACTTTTATTTTGTTCACAGAGAGTGAGTTTCGGTTTGCGCGTTGGAAGAAGGCTGTCCAGAAAGCCATGGACTGGGAGACCATAGAGCCGATCTCCTATAATAACGGTGAGCGCTGTGGATGATTTAAAGCCTTCCGGCAGCTCTGGCACGAGAGACATGTTACCTGAGAACTATCAGACTGGCTCTCTGCTTAAGAAGTCGAGGCTAATTTTCACTCAAACACTCAGTGAATTAAACACTTATCGATCAGCATTTGTATGTTTTCTAAGACTAAAGTGTATCGAGACAAGACCAAGACCAGCTAATTTTAGTTAAAAGTTTCCAATTACAAATTGATAAATTATCGGTTGCATTTGAAGCGGGAAGTTTTACATCCAATTACAGTAATTATGTAAATAAAATAAATGTGGGCATGCACAGACAATTTAGTGATATCCCCGCAGTTGTGATTTTGACCGTTCTTAAAATAAAATCCTGAGTCTGAGTAAAAATGCGGTCAATTCCGAGACCAAGACCTTCAAAAAGTGGACCAGACTGTCTCAGGTACAACAACACTGTCTGACCCACATGCCTTTCTTGATGTCGGTCTGGCTGCAGTGGTGAGCAAGAAGATGAACGGATCGCCCTGGGGCATCCCCCCTCCCAGCCCGCTGCCCAGCAGAGCTGACCCCTGAGGTCTGGCTCTTCCATGTAGGTGTGTGTGTGTGTGTGTGCACATGCGTGCATGTGTAAACACGGCTACCCTCTTCAGCAAGAACTACGTTCTGGTTAACTGCCTACTGCTAACGTGCCGTGTATGCGCTTTCTTCTCTTCTGTAACATCTTTGGTGTGAATTAGTGTGAGTTAGAGAACGATCATGCTTAACATAGGTGTTGTTTGCCGGACACTTACTGTAACTGTATGTCTGTTGGTTTGCACAGGTCTTGTGATGACTTCGTACGTGATTTTTCATGCGACTTTATCTCACGCCCTTCTCCCCCTCTAAACTCTCAGGTCACAATCAGTAGGATTTGAACCAGGACACATCGCCACTGCCAAGGAACTAAATGGGGGAATTCACAGGCTGAGAGAATGGCTCCTGGCAGCTGAGCGTCAACAATCAGCAGCGGTCCACAACAGCCTCTGTACTTTGGAGCTAGAAAGCTGACCAATGACTGATCTGTATTTGAATATGAAAGATCTGAAATATTTGTATGTCGAATTTCATCAAACTGAAATATTTTGTTGTTGAATATATGATATCTGAATTATTTGTATTATATTTGTATTGAATTTAATAAAACTGAATTATTTTCATCCGGAAATACACATTTATTGTTTTCAACAGATTGTTGAAATTCAGATCGGTGCGTGTCCATTACAGTCAGGGTTCTAAATTAACTTTTTTGATCACCAGCCAATTTGATCATCACAATCAGAATTTCCACTAGACAATTTTTTTCCGGTGAAAATAAGAACAATTATGAGTTTCACTGAATGCATTTGATCATTTTATTAACATTGTTGGCATGAAAAACACAGAAAATGAAGTAAAATGAAGCACAGACGTATGATGCAAGGGTATGTGAAATCACCAACACGTGACTAAGTAAGGACACGATTTATTGTAAATGGCTAAAACGTCCATTCGCGTCATGATGAGATTGACTCCTGCCCATGCATTTACAGTAACGTTTTGTCCTAAACAGGCATTAATTAAACTGACCTAATATACTCTTTATTAAGAACAGTGTATTTACATTACACTAGACTGTGTCAGTAAGCAACATAAGTTTTCTTATTCGTAGACTACATGCGGCAATCCTTACAAAACATGACAACATTTTCATTGTCAAACACAAGCCATTCCCGACCCGTCAGCCATTCGGCATTACATTTTCTTTTGTTCGTTATCTTCCGTATTTCATTTTGTTGCTCAGACAGTTGGGAAACTGGGTGAGGTCACAAGGGGTTACCAAAGCTGGACTCGTACCCCATCAACCCCCCCCCACTCTCTCTGTCTCCCTGTCTTCCCTCACTTTGTCTGGTGTTACCTGTTCTTTCTCCACTGTTCTAAACCCACGAGCACAGTTTGTTCTGCTGGTGGTTATCGTCATCAATCAAGTTTAGTATCCCACCACACCGAATACTTAGAACCCAATCCCTAGAAACCCCAGCCATAGATAGATCTGGACTGCTCTGTTTCCAGACATAGATAGATCAGGACTGCTCTGTTTCCAGATCAGGACTGCTCTGTTTCCAGACATAGATAGATCTGGACTGCTCTGTTTCCAGACATAGATCGATCTGGACTGCTCTGTTTCCAGACATAGATCGATCTGGACTGCTCTGTTTCCAGACATAGATCGATCTGGACTTCTCTGTTTCCCTGTGTGCAAGACTGACGTTAGTCACCAGCACTGTCTCGTGCCAGCACCAGCACTGTGTGTGTTTGTGCTTTTGTGTGTGTGTACGTGTGTGCTTGTGTGTGTGCTTGTGAGTCAATCAATCAAAATGTATTTGTATAGCCCTTTTTACAAGCAATGTCACAGATGGCTTGTGTGTGTGCACACCATGTTGTTTAGCTGTCAGGGAATCCCTCAACTCTCTGTGTACTCGGTTTACAAACAGCTGAGGAAGAGAGTTCTGAGAAGGACGCCAGGGCGGTATTCCAGAAAGCGGGTTCAACAAACGGCATTGGGTGAACCTAACCCTGAACTCTGAGTTGATTTACCCTCAAATGGGAAACTCTTGACTTTTCGGTTCCAGAAAAGCTGATTTGAATTAGTTAAATCAACTCGGAGTACGTCCACTCTGAGTTAAGCACGAGAACTGAGAACTATTAAAAGCCAACATCAATGGAACTCTGATACTAGGCTCCACCATGGCACCGGCAACAAAAAAAACTTTGTCCTACTTCACCACACTTCAGATAGAAGTGTTAATACGTGTTCATGGTGAATCTGAGCACATATTCCGGAAAAAAGCAATACGGCTGTAGCAGCGTATGGCGTGGGAGACAATTGCTGGCCGAGTCAATGCACACATTTGAATGCAGTAGCCAGTCCATACATTGAACCCCACTGTCTGTTAATATTACAGGTGAAAAAGTGGTTGACTTAAAATAGCATGTTAAATGCTATATTAAATATAAATTTTTAATATTAAATATATAAATATTAAACACTTTTTAATGGATTGATTAACAAGTTAATTTAACTATGACATCGTTAACTGTGAAATATCAGCTCGTGCCACAAATCCAACAAACAGTGCTACTACCACCAGTATTGCAGTAATTGTTTTTTCCGTCCCTTTTAACATTTTGCTTTTTACAAATGCACTCCCTCCTCTCTCTTCCAGCCAGGCTGTTGTACATGGTAGCATTTTAATACATTTCACTGTGGATTAACCCTTGTGCTGCCTTTGGGTCACATGACCCAAAGGTTCATAATGAACCATCGTTGTGTTTACCCAATTTTACCCAATACAAAAACAAATGTGGGGGGTCTGCGACAGCCCAACAGTTAAAAGAAAATGCTTCACTTTGTTTTTGTATGCGGTAAAGTTGTCGCTTGCTTGAAAGAACACACTTGCAGTTCTTGTAAGAACCATGTGTTTTCTCTGTTTTAAACAATGACAATATCACAAAACACAAGCAGTCCTAAGATGTTGTTGATGCAACAGGGTCATCTTTCCTTCCCCCTTTACAATAACTAACCATCTGACAGTCTGACATTCTGTAGGCATACCAACACTTAAGGTGTTTAATTGTTTTATTAACCAGAAGAGTATAAGCAGAGAAATCAACATAACTTCCATATATCAAAGTTTTTATCCATAAAATACACATCTGCTGTAAAGAACACCGGAATGCGAGGACTAAGGTCAGGAACAGCCATCACAAGAGACCTGTTTGATCAAGTCACAGGAGACAAATGAAGCCTCTTACATTGAGAAGTGGTCTGAACACAGTGGGAGGGAAATATCATGAAGCTCTACTGAGGCTAGCAGGCTACGCTCTCCTCGCCAGCCCAGGAGGAGGTTGTGTCCTGGGCTTCTGCTCCTGGGCTCAGCGGGAGAACTGCCTCCCGTCCCTCTTGCCCTTGTTGACGTGCTTGAAGATCTTGGATTTGTGGACGTTCTTGGAGCCCTTCTGGTACCCGAAGCCACCGCCTCCTCCTCTCTTCTGCATCTTCACTCCTCTGGTGCTGCAATGGACGTCTGGAGGAACGCTGGTCAAGGTGTTAACACATAACAACCACTACAGAAACACCTGGGGGTGTCCATGACAACCACTACTGAAACACCTGGGGGTGTCCATGACAACCACTACTGAAACACCTGGGGGTGTCCATGACAACCACTACGGAAACACCTGCAGCATCTAAGCTACAGCACTACAAATGTTCAGTCATTGGTCAACAAATTAACTAGTTAAAACGACAGATGGAAGGATACTGAGGTCGACGTAGGGCGGCACTTTGAATCCGAACGACACCGCCACCATGGGGAGATTGAGGGTGTTGACGCTGTAGATCTGCTTGAGAGAGTGAGAGTCGTACGCCCTCACGTACGACTTGTAGGCCTCCTGGGCTGACTTGTGAAGGTAGTAGTTCTTCTCTATCAGCTTCTCCATCTGCCCAGGAGAGAGGAGCAGGGTCACACGGTCAGGGGAGGAGGAGGAGGAGGGGGGAGGGTGGGGGACACGAAGGACTTCTCACCTGAGACTGGATATCAGAGATCTTGGTCCAGGAGAACTCAAACTCGCTCAGAGGGACCTGAGGGGAAGAGGAGAACCATGTGACGACCACACGAGGGTACTGGAAATGACACGTGGCCGTATTCAGACACAGGAGCACTAAGCCTGCCACTAGGCCTGGACACGGCGGATGGCGCAGAGGAGAGAAGGGGGGGAGAAAGACAGGAAGGGAGGAGAGAGAGAAGGAGGGAGGATGAGAGGGAAGGTGGAGGGTACCTTGGCCTGTTTGAGATAGCGTAGGAAGCCCAGCTCCTGGGGTCTGAGGATGAGGAGGGCGTGGCCTCGGCCGTCAATCCCTCGAGCCGTCCTGCCCACCCTGTGGATGTACTCCTGCAATACCACATAATACACAATACTACTGTAGTACTACTGCAGTCATCACCCTGCAACACCACAGAATACACAATACTACTGTAGTACTACTGCAGTCATCACCCTGCGGATGTACTCCTGCAGGCCTAACAGGGGCTTAACCAGCAATACTACACTACTCTGCAGACTCTGGGTAAAGCACTACCGTCTGGGTGTGTATATATTTTGCATGTATCAAGACAAAACCACATCTCTGATGCTCTCCAATGTTACTTCTGCCGGTTGATGTCCCGGTGTGAGTGGAGCGCGTACCTTGGGGTCATCTGGGGGGTCGTACTGGACGATCCAGTCCACCTCTGGGATGTCCAGGCCCCTGGCCGCCACGTCGGTACACAGCAGGATCCCCGAGTCGGCGTTGCAGAACTGGAAGAAGGTAGTGGTTCTCTTGGTCTGTTTCTGCTTGCCCTGAGAGGACCACAGCAGAGTCACTCCACTGACAGGGCCATGTCTGCACCTCACACCAGCCACACCAGGCCTCACACACACACCAGCCACACCAGGCCTCACACACACACCAGCCACACCCAGGCCTCACACACACACCAGCCACACCCAGGTCTCACACACACACACCAGCCACACCAGGCCTCACACACACACACCAGCCACACCCAGGCCTCACACACACACCAGCCACACCCAGGCCTCACACACACACCAGCCACACCCAGGCCTCACACACACACCAGCCACACCCAGGCCTCACACACACACCAGCCACACCAGGCCTCACACACACACCAGCCACACCCAGGCCTCACACACACACCAGCCACACCCAGGCCTCACACACACACCAGCCACACCAGGCCTCACACACACACCAGCCACACCCAGGCCTCACACACACACCAGCCACACCAGGCCTCACACACACACACCAGCCACACCCAGGCCTCACACACACACCAGCCACACCCAGGTCTCACACACACACACCAGCCACACCAGGCCTCACACACACACCAGCCACACCCAGGCCTCACACACACACCAGCCACACCCAGGCCTCACACACACACCAGCCACACCAGGCCTCACACACACACCAGCCACACCCAGGCCTCACACACACACACACCAGCCACACCAGGCCTCACACACACACCAGCCACACCAGGCCTCACACACACACCAGCCACACCAGGCCTCACACACACACCAGCCACACCAGGCCTCACACACACACACCAGCCACACCCAGGTCTCACACACACACACCAGCCACACCCAGGCCTCACACACACACACCAGCCACACCCAGGCCTCACACACACACCAGCCACACCCAGGTCTCACACACACACACACCAGCCACACCCAGGCCTCACACACACACCAGCCACACCCAGGCCTCACACACACACCAGCCACACCCAGGTCTCACACACACACACACCAGCCACACCCAGGTCTCACACACACACACACCAGCCACACCCAGGCCTCACACACACACACACCAGCCACACCAGGCCTCACACACACACACACACACACCAGCCACACCCAGGCCTCACACACACACACCAGCCACACCCAGGCCTCACACACACACACCAGACACAGCCAGGCCTCACACACACCAGCCACACCCAGGCCTCACACACACACCAGCCACACCCAGGCCTCACACACACACACCAGCCACACCCAGGCCTCACACACACACACCAGACACAGCCAGGCCTCACACACACACACACCAGCCACACCAGGCCTCACACACACACCAGCCACACCCAGGCCTCACACACACACACCAGCCACACCCAGGCCTCACACACACACACCAGCCACACCCAGGCCTCACACTCTGGTCAGGTTGCTTCTCAGTTTTAGTGTGTCCAGTGGGTATGTGCTTTAGCTCATATCAGTAAGACAAGAGGTATTACAAGGTGAATAGGCACAGATAGGTAAACACAGACTCTGGACGTTGGGTGTCTCTCTTACGTGGATGGCCATGACGGGCAGGTCGATGTAGTTGAGCAGCTCGTAGTGGAACTTGACAGACATGCAGGAGGAGAAGAACACCATGAGCTTCTTCTTCCGGTTCTTCTTCAGGAACGTGAAGAGCAGCAGGAAGCGCTTCTCAGAGGGACAGACCACGTAGCCCTGGGCAACGCCACACACACACAGACAAATAAGGGATTAGATCTAGAAGTACATTCGATAACGCCTAACATTGATATCTAATGTGAATCGAGGCCAAGTTTCACTAGTGTGACTCCCAACTTTCACAAGTTTTGATCAATTCTCTCTTCTGTCTATTGTTCCCTCTTCTCTTCCTCCTCCGTGTACCTGCTCCAGACCGTCCACCGTCGCGTTGTCCTTGTTGTCGTCCACGCCCACATACAGAGGCTCCTTCTTCAGGGAGATTCGGGCCAGGTCCTCCACCTTGCGTGTCTGGGTGGCTGAGAACAGCATGGTCTGTCTCCGCTCTGAGGGACAAGAGCAGAAACATAATAAACAAACTTTCTATTAAATTGCTCCGGTCATTTCTTAGTTTGACAGCGAGGTTCATGTGCAGGCCAGAGGGGTTCATGTGCAGGCCAGAGGGGTTCATGTGCAGGCCAGAGGGGTTCATGTGCAGGCCAGAGGGGTTCATGTGCAGGCCAGAGGGGTTCATGTGCAGGCCAGAGGAACGTACTGGGCAGCAGCTTGATGATCTGCTTCAGTTCCTCCTCAAAGCCCACCTCCAGGATCCGGTCCGCCTCGTCGATGATCAGACACTGCAGGTTCTTGAACATGAAGCCAGGGGTGTTCTGCAGACAAAGACCTCGTTAGATATCTAGGTATTTCCATGTTTTCAACTTTTATCGAATGTCTTCATAAACTACAGCGTTCCCTCTGTAAATCAGCCTATGATCAACCTGCAGGTGGTCTAGCAGGCGTCCGGGCGTGGCCACCACGATGTTGACGCCGTTGGCCAGCCGCTGGGCCTCTGCAGAGCGGTTGCTGCCGCCCATGATGAGGCCGAAGGTGTGGACGTGGTGTGCCATCAGCTCCTTCATCACGCCGTACGTCTGCATGGCCAGCTCACGCGTGGGAGACAGGATCACCACGCCGGTGCCTGACGGAGGGAAGAGGAGAGGCCCGGTTTCCAATTTAGCGTCTAGTTCCGTTTGGCATATTGATCGGATAGGGAAACCACTAATGCTAGTGAGATAACTCAAATCAAACATATTTAAGAACACTTTAATTCTTACCATTTCTGGGCATGAACTTGAGTTTGTTGATGAGTTCGATGGAGGGGATGAGGAAGGCCAGAGTTTTACCGCTGCCTGTTTTAGCTGCTGCAAGAACATCCCTACAAGACAGAGACTGAGTGAGTTTGGCTGTTTTATTCTAAAACACATCATTACACTTTGACAGCTCATACACAGAGAGTATGCCATATTCAGATCGTATATGTGGGAGAGATGTGCTGGGATAAGCTCACCTTCCCTCTAACAGAGGACGAATACTTTTGTGTTGGATCTCAGTCATGTGCTCAAAGCCCATCTCCTTGACAGCCTTCAGTGTGCTGTCGCTCACCAGCGCCTCGAGAGAGGCGAACGATGTGTCCTCGAAGGCTCCTGAGCCACAACATAAACATCATATAACTCACGGATCACAGGAAATGCAGTCGTGTCAACAACAATAAGAAAAACTGAGCATATATCCAAAACCTCATCAATCTGAAAATTGCACTCTATGCATGACCATTATGACATGACCATGCCTGTGTACATATTTCAATGTGCAGAGTCTTGCAAAAGACCCGAGTGATTCTGTAGACACAAACCTGTCAATCCAGTGGGAAGTTCAGGGCCATCTTCCTCCTCCTCATCTTCACCCCCCTCTTTCTCCCCATCACTTTCTTCCTCATCCATCTCATCATCATCTTCCTCCTCCTCCTCTCCATCCTCTGCACTTGCTGGTTTGTTTGTGGTCTGTTTGTTGTCCTCTGTCATCTTCATCCCTTCCTCCTCCTCTTCCTCCACATCAACATCATTCTTCTTCACCTTTTTCACTCCTGAAGTCATATAGTTACATGTACAGCTGTATGGTCCAGTAAGGGTGCTTATAACGTATCCATTATATGAAGAATTATTAATGCATTGAAAAACAGATGTATTCCCTCCCAAGGACAAACTGAAAAGGAATGTTCCCTTTTACCTGGACATTCAGCAGCATTGGTAAGCTTCCTTTTCTTTTTCGTAGGCTTGTCATCTGCTGTTTTCTCCGTCTCTGTCACGTTTTTCTGTTTCGTCTGCTTCTTCGTGGGTTTGGCTTTAACCGGCTTCAAAGATGACGTCGCGTCGTGACTCTCTCCGCAGCCGTCCTCTGGCAGTCCGTTTGCATCTTCTGAGAACACACGAGCACAAATGAGGGTTCAAAATCCAGTTTAAAAATGTATAATCCTTTTATTATTTACATAATGTAAGACACTAATGTTTGTTATCGAGTGTAACACGAGGGAGAGGGGATGAACAACCACCGCATGAAAACAACTTCCGCTAGACCGAAATAATACAATTTCCCGAGAAAGGGGGGTGAAAATATGTTATTTCATCGCCAACTGGGATATTTATTTCAGGAGCGTTATTCCAAACAAGTAACAAACTAGCATAGCCTGTAAACTACCACTGCAAAGGAAGAGCTATAGTTTCCCAATACTTGCTACAGTACGTTTATTAAGCAAACATGTAAGTTGAATACTAGGCCTATATACTATTGTATGATATATACATTTAAAAGCTGCTCATACGAACGTCGTCTGAAGAAAATGAACGGCAAGCTGTTTGCTAACTCTAGCTAATATTATGAGTTATTACGAAGTAGATAGCCATGCTTCATACTAGCTAGCTAGCTATTTAGGTAGCCTAACGCTAGCTAAACAAAAACGTAAATGTAAACTGTTGACATATTGACATCACATCCCCTATATCATTAAGTGGCTAGTTACCATTCTCTTCATTTTGTTTCTGTTTTATAAGCAATTTGCGCTCTTTATTTTTATCGTTTCTTTTCTGAATTTTCTTCCGAAGAAGCTTCATCTGCAGGTCTGCCATTATTCCATCTGAGCACGCACGCACACGTGTGTTTACAGGACCCCTCTTTGGCATCAATTGTACTGCCTGACGGAAAATCCGCGGCCTCACATAGTCGTCATACGTAATGCCAGACTGCAAATAGTCTGTATTTAACTAGTTATACTAGTTATACATCTCAAGAGAAAACCCTAGCAGGCATAATGTATCATTTTGCAGACCTGGTCGGCTGTGCTCTTTTTCGGTCCTAGCTTCAGACCTGACCCACGGACCGGTAAGTAACTTGTACAGCTGAGCTAATTACCGCTGGGCGGGATTGCTTGAGCTAACCAGGGCGAAAATATAGGGTGTTGATATCACACAGCCTGGACACATAGCTAGCTAAGCCAAAGGCAAGCACATCCAGCTTGCACAAAACGTTAAATTATTTACGGTTTGACGACCACAAGAGGGCAGAAGATTGTAACGTAAACCGGTAAGACTGTTGAATTTTAAATGAGCAGAAAATGTGTGTAGCTTGATAAATGAAGGCAGGAGTATTTGAGAAAGGAAGGAAGGGTGGAAGCTTGACAAAGAAGAGGGAGGGAGGGTCTCCCTCTGTCCAAGGCCCAGGGTTATTTCAATACACGTACATGAGCTCAACCTTAAGCCATAGGCTACTTATTGCCACCTGTATCAGATTTCTTCAAACTCGTATTATCCCTCAACACATTTTTAATGAAAAAGTTGTAGCAATATTGCACAGGTGATAAAGAAGCAACAACGTTTATTTGATCTCTTTTAATATTCTGTTTTTTTTTTCGTTTTAGTGGTTTAGTGATGACTGGAACAGTGAGTACTTTTATTATATGTGTATTTAAAGTATGCCTTGTCTTACTGCAAGCAAAATCTACCTACAAATAAATTAACCTGAACCATGAAAGCATCTCAAATATTATGTTGAGTAACATCAATATCATTGTAAAATCATCAAATCCCAGAAATTCTGTAGGAACTTTCGCCTCTCTGCTATGTCTGCCGCTAGACAAATAAAACCAGACACCTCCTGAATACAACAGCCAAACGTCTGTGAGGAAGAGATGAGCGATGTGTATTTATTCCTCCTTGCTCTTGAGCAGAATTCCCATCATGCAGCTGTGCAAATCCACCTCCCCAAGATGCAAACTTCAATAGAATCCATAATAACTGGCAGCAGCCTTTATATGGAACCACCCCACCGGGGACCCCAGGATGGCGCCCACTGTTCAAACGTGAGAGAATGAGAGAGAGTATGTGTTGGTTTGCATATGTTTGTCTGTGTGTTTATAGTCTTTGTGTTTGCATGTATTTGTGTGTGGTATAGGGATCCTATTGTTAGGTTTTATTTCAGCTACAATTGCAACATCTCGGATGTGCATATATGTGTATGTTAGTAATTAGTGCTTTTATAAGTCGACTTAAAGCCTACTTTGGATTGAACGCTTGTGTTCTTTTCTGTTCAGTATGGTTACATGGTTTCTCTATACTTGTCAAGCTGTCCAAGCTGTTGACTTATCAAACATTACAATAACGAGATAACATATACATTTTTGTATACTTTATGAATACATCTAAATTAATCCCTTACATCATTCTAATGAAAATTAAAATACATTAATCACAAACATCCCTCTTTTTAGAAAAAAGCAAATCCTTTTTTTCTTCTGCAGTGGTTCAAACTAAACTCATCTTTTCCATTATTTGAGTGCATGATTAGGCTTTCATAGACCAACAGCCACGGAGTAATGTAGCCTGCCGCAGAGCAGAAGCTAATGAAACTCTTAAAATGCACACATGCTCACAAAAACGAAACATTTCAGCTACATCCATTTATTAACCTGGGCCATCATACGGTAGGTATAATGGCCCAGGTTAATCAGCACAAGGAGGGGGAGGAGGAGACAAAATAGAACTTCATCATGTTGAGATGCTCTATATTGACCTTGTGTTACGAAATAATGGAAAGTTACACTTCCCGGAGCTAGTTATGGAGCCACGCCATTTTTCTGAGTGTAGCCCTGCAACATTTGCAGTTTTAGAAAGGCATTTGCTCGGGAATGGTTTCAGTAGATAATAAATTGTTGTACGCCAACTCTTTGATGCCTTGTGGCGCTGCCGTGTCTAATTAGACTTCCTCTCGTAACTAAAACGTAGCCAAGCGTTCCGTTACCTCGCCTACTGTCGTTAACGCTTCACTCTACTGCGCCTGCGTTAGTTATGTAGGAAGAAAGTCCTGAAAAGCCGGTCCATTACCGGTTATTTCAACTGAAGACCCTCATTAGCATCTTGAATTTTTTTATCAGATCCATCCCCTTTATCTTACGATAGTGTCTGTTACGCTGTAAGCTCGCATTGTACATGCCACTATTGGACTTAGTGTGCTAACGCAGAGATGTCGTTTCGATCCCCCGACTGTGCAATTAGAGTTTGCCATTGTTGAATATGTAATTCACGCTCTCTCACTGCGCCACTTCACAGCCGCCACAAACAATTTGTTTTCCTCCCTTTGTCGCTCACTCTGAGCGGATTGGGAATCTTTCGCTGCAGGTTGAGCGAAGCATAGCTCATGAGTAATTCATCAGCTCAAACATAATATGCGCATATTCTCCTCGTTGAGCGACCGAGAGTGGAGTGAAATATGAACCCCATGGGTTTCTTTTGGAGCATTGGGATTGTGAAAAAGTCGCTTGCAGGGTGCCTGCATATCTATCCACCCACATACGGTAAATAACTCGGCAAAGAAGTGGTGGTACTGGTTCCAAAAGCCCCTGGTGAGAGCTGAAGATGTGTTAAATCGCTTACTCCAAATGTCAACCTATATGGACCTCCATTACTCTGCATGGAAGATGCACTAGGGGAAAGTTTGTGTGGTAACATTCTATAATTGTTTGCCTTTTATTTTGGTTTTATTTAGTTGTTCGATCAGCAGAATAATTTTTCTGACAAGGAGTGTTGAGTTTTCATGGAGAAATGTGACGGCATTGGCTGTGCTTCTCTGCTGCAGGCTATTTCTAACAAGGTGTCTCTGTGGATTGGTCAAATGCGAGCTGGAGTTTGTTTACTTAGAAGTTCCCATTGGCTACTGTATTCCTGCCAAAATTGTTTTCCACCCCATTTCCTGTGCAACTGATGTGGTTTCTCTTTGGTCTGAAGATTTGCTCTTACTGTTGGTCACTCACAGCCACTGCACCTCAACTCATCTCTAAATACAGTATACATTGTATTGTGTGTATATATTTTACTATATATTAGATTGAAATGGAATAAAGTTTGATGTTGGTGAGACAATTATCGAGGAAGGAGTTGATTAACCCTCATCAGAAAGAGTAGTGTGTAAGCTTTAGGGTTTTGTTTTTTAACAATTTTCATGATTTTGAAAATGCATGAAACCATTAATGACTTTGTGAACTGTTGTCTTGTCTACCAATAAATGTTACCATAAAACAACTTAGTTTGGACAGGCTGGGTCTTAAAAGCGTGGCTTTGCTCCAGATGATGAGAGATTAGCGAGGGCTTTCATCAAACCCACAGAACTGTTTGTTTTGTTTTATTTTGATTGTTAAAATCTCCCAACGGGACTATGCCAGCCCCACATATGGTGACTAGGGATTACAGAAGCAATTCTCTTTTTTGACCTTGCCATTTTCCAAATCCACTAGAATCTAAGTGATGAGTTTTGTTAGCTTCTGTCTAGCCTTTGCCTAAAGACTTTTGCAGCATAACAACTTTTTGATGACAGTTGATGAAGGTTAAACATTTATCTTGGTCCTAAAGGGGCTGTGCTGCTAGAGTAAAACTAAATTAGCCGGATCTCTGGTCTAACACTAAGAAAAGTCAACACAGCCGTTTTATCCTTCAACCATTGATCTTGTTTGACCCGTCGATGATTGAGTTTAGCCAATGTCCTCATTTAAATCAATCTCAAGGTACCACTGCCATACAAAGGTAAGTTATTCAATGTGGTAAGTGTTGATCGTGCTTGTAGGAATCCCATTAAATCATTACACAGACAAGAGGGGAAACATCTTCTCAGATAACAAGGTGGAGGCCATGTCATTCAGCTGTCAGACATGGCCCCTCCCTCCTCTGCTACCAGGTCCCTGGTGTCTCAGGTCAACATTTAATACTTCCTCTTCTCCCCCTGCGCTGAAGGGTGTACTGTTCACTCTACTGAGACACAGACGGGACAAAAACTAAAACACCTGAAACTGAGGCCCTGGTCGCAGCGGAAGGAAGGAACATGAGAACTGTCTGACTCCATTCATCTGTCTCCTCATCTAAGTACGAGGAATTGACAAATTGCCCAAATAAGCGGGACTAATGTGAGTGTTGTACGACGTTGTTGTATAGACAGAGATTGCATTCACAAACTATAATAACTATAAACTGAATTTCATTCAAATGCTTTATTCTACTTGGCACTCATTGGCACAAGATCCACGGCCAATCATGGTGTTGCGATACTTCATCCTGGAAAAATACCCAGTTCTGTAACTCATTATACATACTAGTGTATAGCATCATTTAATATACATATTATAGCAAAGTATAGCATCAAATAATAGGATCATTTTTTGCTTCTGTCTGTCTTCACAGATCATTCACATTGAATGTCGACATCCTACAAGCAATGGATTTATATACTATGAATGCTCGACTGCTGGTGAATATTTCCCATCACTTGTATTGCAGACAAAAGATGTGTGTTTGAGTGTGTGATTCCCCAGCTAATGGCTCCTGTTTGGAAAATGTGAGTTTTGAGGCTTTGAGGGTAATTCACAGCACTTCCCACTTCCATCAAAAGTCACAGTTCTTCAGTAAGTCTATCAACCTCGCTGCTAAATGCTAAGCTGCCAATTCGTGTTGGTAGGGATATTTTCACACTTCTTGCTGACACCCTGAAAGCCTTTTAGCGTTAAATGTCCAGGATGGTTTGTTTGTTTTTCCAACATCAGCGGTCAAAACCAATCTGCAGATCTGTGAAAAGCCTTTTCAACTGTTGACAAATCAATAGGAAGCATCCAACATGGCAAAAATTGCCTTGTTGGATGTTTGCGTTCTTTTAATTAAATCCATAGTCTATTCATAATTGATAAATACAGACACGTTATTCATTGTCATTCATTCCAGGTAAGATCAGTGGAGCATCATGTTTTAAATATGTATCTTTATTGAAACCCTGCATTCTTAAATGACCAGTCAGAACAGGACAAGATGTCACTTCTCTTTGCTGATTGGTTTATTTAACAGCCCGCTCTCAGGTGATACTCTCACTTATAAAAGGAACATTTTTAAAAGCCAGATTTACTAAAGTAATTAGCTCCATCAAAATGCAAATGATCGCACTTGATCGACATCTTAAAACCAAAAGCTCTTGTCCTCAACTCTCTAAAGAAGACATCTTTATCTAAACACACACACAAGGCACCAGTCTTCTGTGCAGACTGTGGCAAGCAAGTGTTCCCTGGCATTACTAAATCCTGCTCCAAGGAGAATTGTCACTGAATAGTTATTTTTGTTTCTACCAGCGCTGACAGCTTTGCATAATCATATGTGTTTATTGTTGAGAGCGACTGTGTGTGGGTGGGGTGCGTGTGGGTGTGTGTGGGTGCGTGTGGGCGCGTGTGTGTGGGGGTGCATGTGGGCCTGTGTGTGTTTGTGTTGCAGCTGTGTTCTGATTTAGCCTCAGCCCTCAAAGGAGCTTGGTCTTCAGTAACCAGATGGTTTGTGATCATGACCTGAAAAGTGCAGGCAGACAGGCACCACACACACACATGCCCACACACACATTCACACACAGTTCTTGCATCCAGTTGCTCCATGATTACAACATCCCTGTAACCAGTAATTGCATTACAGGGTACAGCGGCTGCCACAAGTAAACCTCCAATTTAAATCAGACTTTGTAAACCCTTTAGAAATGTTCTCTGTGCTGTGTTCCTCAGACCAGTAGAAAACCCCCTCAGCCTGGCCAACAAGGCTCTCATCTCCATCCTGAGCCTGGGGACTGGCTGTCCTGACTGGATGTACCATAGATATATATAAAGGCTACATGTCTCGTCCGCGTTGCCGGCCAACAGAGTCGAACGTCCGCACATGGTGGCCATCTTGCTACAGTCAACTCGCTCACCCATAACATTGTGTTGGTGCTACATGTACTTTTTAAATAACCATAGCTTGCTCAATTTTCAACTGATTTTTAAACGGTTTGGTTTGTTATCAACGTCAGAGATGTCGGTATACCACTGCATACTTATGAATATTTATGTTATAAAAATTAAAAAAACATAATTAGTACATGTAGCACCAACACAATGTTATGGGTGAGCGAGTTGACTGTAGCAAGATGGCCGCCATGTGCGGACGTTCTAGACTCCGCCGTAAGACATCTAGCCTTTATATATATCTATGGGATGTACTGCCAGGATCCAGCCCAGCCCCCAGTCAGCCAGGGGCTCACACACATTCGGTACGCAGCCTGGACCACATTTGCAATTGACCCAAATTGTCTGTGTTCCTCGCTGTGTAAATAGCAGATTTGCTTCTTTATGTGGATACAGTTGAAGTCTCCCAAATCCTTTAAGCATCCCAGATTATTCTTCCTCGGCGACCGGGCCGAGCGTGATGAAGGGAAGATAGCTGTGGTCATGTGGTCTGAGTAGCCGTGTCTGGTGTACAGACACGGACGCGTGGTCGGGGGAGGGTTTACATCTGAACTCCAGACGGACAAGCTGAACCTTACTGAGGGATACTGAGGGGCTCAAAGGTTTGGTTCATAAGATGATCAGCAGGGCTGAACTGTATCATTTGTCAGCATTAGGACTGTAAGTGTCTTTAATAAGGAGGATCTGTATGAATGCTTTGGTTAATGTGTTTGGTGCTCAGGGTGATAGTCAAATGAACTCTGCTCAATATACGCTGGTCCCCCATGCTTGAACTCTGAGTGCTAACAGGAGATCCAGATGGTGTGGCAACTGGAACCATGTGAGGCACGATGCATTCAGCAATGCATTCTGGGATTTGTAGTCAGTACTTATTTTGTGTCAGTGACAGCTGTTAGAAGCCTAGCAGCCATATGTTTCATAAAAAATGTCAGTACAAATTCTAACAAAAGGCAAACAAAGTACCTTTCACATAATGGTTGTGTTCTGTTGCAATACACACACACACCATACACACATTCATATTAATATATGTGTCTCACTATCATCCATTATTGAATTGCAAGGACACAGCCGGATGGATTATTTCTGAGGTAATTAGCAATTCATCACATTTAGGTATTAAGGGAATTGGATCAAACCAGATGAAACTGATTCACAGAGGAGAAAAATACCTTGTGTCTCGCTGGCCAAATAGATTTTTCTTGGTGAAATGATTCACCCTCGCCGTGGTCTCTGATTGTCATTGTGCATTTACATGACCAACTTGAGGTGACATGGGATTTCATACTCTAAGAAGGGTGGAAGCACAAAAAGCTTTATTGCTTACGGGACATTACGTAACCCAGCCAGCCTGGCTGAGCCAGCCTGGCTGAGCCAGGCCTTTCACTGGGAACCCACATATTGAGCCAGGCCTTTCACTGGGAACCCACATATTGAGCCAGGCCTTTCACTGGGAACCCACATATTGAGCCAGGCCTTTCACTGGGAACCCACATATTGAGCCAGGCCTTTCACTGGGAACCCACATATTGAGCCAGGCCTTTCACTGGGAACCCACATATTGAGCCAGGCCTTTCACTGGGAACCCACATATTGAGCCAGGCCTTTCACTGGGAACCCACATATTGAGCCAGGCCTTTCACTGGGAACCCACATATTGAGCCAGGCCTTTCACTGGGAACCCACATATTGAGCCAGGCCTTTCACTGGGAACCCACATATTGAGCCAGGCCTTTCACTGGGAACCCACATATTGAGCCAGGCCTTTCACTGGGAACCCACATATTGAGCCAGGCCTTTCACTGGGAACCCACATATTGAGCCAGGCCTTTCACTGGGAACCCACATAGTGGGTGGGGGCGTCTCTCCTGATCTAGTTAGCGACATGAGTTCTGCTGCTCCAGTCTCCCCCTCTTCCTGTCCACCTTACATCTCTCCCCATCTCTTGTTGTGCTTCCCGGACCATTAAGGATGTGTCAGGATCTCAAATGCAGCTTCTTTCGTTACACACACACACACCCCACCTACACACACCACACACACACCTTCTGGCAAATGACGGACTCTCATAGCTGACTGGCTCTAAGGTGAGACTGGTATTGAACCAAGTTCAGTTGAACTACTCAATCCTACTCGTCTTTGGAAAAATACTTTTTGAATTAGGTTTGAAGCGTTCCATTTTTTGAGGGCAAAGACAAAGCTAAAACAGATTTTATTTCAAAGGACTCGTCTATCCCTTTTGTGGTTTCACTGTCTCCTTGTCATTCAAGTTTTTCTTTGTCTTTAATTCCCTCTGGAGAGTAAATCTAGACGGTATCTGTCGGTGTTATAGAACACTACAGCTCGTCCATTTCAACGTTAGCCAACAATTGTCCACTGGTGATACTTCACTGAGTTTTTCACAGATGCTGTTCAGCTTTGGTCTCATTCCCTCGGCCTGGTTCGTCCCTCCTTCTTCTCCTCATAATTACACAAAGTCTTAAATAGCTCCATCCATTAATCATTTCCTTTGTCAGGGATTATACCCATACGCGCAAAGTGTGCCATTACAAGTCCCAAAAGCGTGGGGCTAATCCATGCTCGATGTTCCATAAAGAGAAGCCCAGTGGTGAGCTCGTATCTCCTCTCTCAGCAGAGATCAAGGTGAAACAAGCTGCGCGTGTCCGCATAAAACGAATGATAAACTTTTAAAACATGTGGCTCGCAAACGCCTTCGTAGTCAGAACAGGCTCCATCATCTGGAAGTCACCCCTTCTTAAAGGCTGCGTTTTAAGGTTCGTCATCGCACAGTTTTTTAAATGAGTGTGCTAGGGGGATTTGCAGATCTGGCCCACTTATCTGCAGAACCTGGCTCCTGCATACTCCAACGTTAACTACAACTACTGTCCTCTCTGGCTTAGGGCTGTGTTCTCCCCAGCTGGGCTGGAGGTCGAGTCCCCAGGGTGCCCCCTCTCCTTGGCTCCCTTCTCACCCCTCCTCTCCTCTTCCCCCCGCCCCGCCCCTCCCCTCCCCCTCTCTCCTCAGAACCCTGCAGGAAGAGTGTGGGCGTGTGGAGGGGCTAGTGCCTGGACGCACCTTGAGGCAGATGCTGGTGTGTTTGAATGATGAGTCAGGAGATGTGGAGGAGTGTGGGGGGGGGCGGTCTGGAGGGAGGACACGAAGGAAGCTGTACGTGCTACATGTCCAGGGGTCCTGATCGGGGGTGCTCTTTAATAGAACCTGGAGAGGTAATTATGGAAGGGGCTAGAAGGTCAGTCCTCCCACTTCACCTCCGCTCTGCGGGGATGGATGGAGAGAGGGATGGGGATGGATGGAGAGAGGGATGGGGATAGTCATCCACTCTTCTCAGAGATGAAAGGCTAGCGGGGGAGGATTTCAACATCACCTCTCTCTGTTTCTGTCTGTTTCTCTTCCCCTCTCTGTCTCCCTCCCTCTCTCTTTGTCTCTCTCTCTTTCTAATCCTAACGAGCAAGATCGGAATGCAATTAAACAATTCTTTTGAATGATCAGGCTCACTTGGGTTCTTAAACTGAATCTAATTAAAGTTTTCGGTTCGATCATTCCTGTGGTTTGCTTTTGCAGACGTGTTCTTTGCAGTGTGGAATAGTATTTCCAATTAAGCTAATTTAATTAAAATGATAAGCCTTCAATTGGCCAACAACTTTGTCGGAGCAAGTTATGGTTTCATTTTAAAAAAAGTAATTAAGACATAAACCTACATAAACTCGGCCTGTCTGTAATCAAATGAAGCACCATAAAAGGGAGGCGTCAATAATCTGATATTACAATTTCCCCAGAATTGTTATTTGTATCAATGTTTATCAATGTTCAATTAAAAAGAGAGATGCTCATGAGTTTAACCAGACGTGTGTCTAATACAAAGCACCTCTAGACAGCCTCAGTTGTGTTATTAACTGGTATAATATTTTTCTATTATGGGAATAATAGTTTTCCATTATGGGGGAAAAAATTTAAATTAACTTCCGACGGCCGAGATCTGGGATAATATGGCATCCATCAAGGAAGCAAAGCAGGTGGAACAGCCCAGACAATTACATCCCCTACCGTCTCATTTCCCCATTGAATACGGGAGAGATATAGAGAGCCCAATGTCTGTGGTCATTGTTAATGAAAGCACCAAATGCAAACAGCCACGGACAGTGGGAAGCAGAATTTCATGAAAGAGAAATTTGCTGTCAAGCTGGCGTTAAAAATACATCAAAAAGTGCATGGAAATAGTCATTTCCTCCACAAGGGATTGAAATGTTAGAAGTAGCCCAAAACAGAGATTAAACAGGATGAGACTGGTAAGTCACATACATACGCACACGCACACACGCACACACAATCTCCTGGGAGAGCTGGCAAGAGTGACTGACTGGGAGATGGAGAAACAGCTGAGAAGAGAGCAGAGACTGGTGAAGAAATTGTCCTTCAGTGCAGACAGAGTTCTCCTCACTATGAGGCAGTGATTGATTGGTTGATGTGGTGATTGACTGATCCTGACAGTAGGGGGAAAGGGCCCACACAGGTAAGGTTTATCTCATAAGCAAAGGAAGGCATGTATCTCTTTCACAAACTGGGACTTTATCCTTTTTTCCCTTGGTTCCATTTCCTCCCTATTTCTCATCATCTTTCGTATGTTAGTATGAACTATTAAACCTTTGCTGGAAGATCAAAAGATGAAAGAGAGTGATGATAATAGGAGAAAAGGGTATACACGCAGGGTGAATTAGAATAGAACAGCACTAGGCTATAGATAATACAGATTAAAGGGAATGTTTGAGTAGATAAAGTCAGAGTTGTGCTGTGCTGTCATCAGCCTGACACGTTATGTAAAACCAGCTCACCAGGCAGGCAGACTGATCCTCCCTATTTACCCAACAGAAAATATCTACTTACAGTATACCTACAAAATCTAAGTACAAAAAGCTAAAAGTAAGTATTTGAAGTTACAAAATCTGTGCATTTTCAGTACACTTCCAATTGTGTATAAAAGATAAATATAATGAAAATATAAAACCTGTAAGTGGAAAAAGAACACTTCATTATCCTAACCTATGCTTGCTTATCTTCTTTTCTTGGGTACGGAGTCAGAGGGATTATCACATGGGATTCTCCATGAATTATTATGGGATTCAATGCAAAGATTATTGTCAGAATGACGTAAATGTGCTGACTGTGCGAGAGGCTGTCTACAGTCACAGCTCTTGAACACTTACTGAAGCTTGTCCAAAACCTGCACCCCAGCAGGACAAGCTTGTCCAAAACCTGCACCAAACCGCCAAGCATCAAATCATTTCAGTCTTTCAACAAGAACCCCTGCTGGGAAGCACAGCTGTCTCCTGATCAGGGAAACCACAAAACACTGAATGAAACGGCTGTTTTGAGGCCAGGGTCATCACTGGGATGGAGTCATGTCTCTGGAATGGAGTCATGTCTCCTTTGAACGTACGAAACCAAGATGCTCACAATTAACTAAGATATCGGTTAACGAAGTTACACTTTGAATGACTGTATCCACTTTGAGGTAGCCTTTTGATGAGAGCTTTTTGAATAAGCCTGGTAAAAAGGTCTTAATTTCAGAGTCTGGGTCTGTCCCAGCGTACAGTTGCCGCTGACATTTTGGAGCTCAATCGATGGACAGTGACCCCCTTCTTCTCAAGCCTCGACCTTTCCAAGCTCAAAAGGCAGCATCTCTCTCTCTCTTCCTCATCTTTCCCTCTTCATCTCCCTTATCCCCTTCTCTCTAAACTGTACACACTCTTTCAAGTGGGCACAAACAATCTGTTCATTTTTTCAAAGAGCCTTTGATAGCCAAACAAATGAGAACGTCTTTACTTATTGATGCTGAGCTTCGCCCGTGGAGAAACGTAGGCTGGACGAACTCTGGCTTGAGATGAAAACACCAAAGTCAGGTACCGTCTAAGCAGGTATCTTCCAGCACAGCTGGAGCAAAACCACATTTCTTTTATTTAGATATTTAATTTAGTCTTTTATTCAGTCCCAGGTCTGTACGATGGTCAAGGGATAGCACAGGTTTTATGGAAGAGTGGTTCTGTGGTACTTTACCTTTCTCATGATGTGGAGTGGATGGAGTTCTGGACTAGATGTGTTTTTATAACCATGAAATGTCACTGAGTCCAGGCCTCAGGTAAAGTCAGTTCCAGCTGTCGCAGACCCGGCCCAGGAGCCAGCAGGTAACATCAATATTGATGGCACACGTTCAAACTGCTGTGTCCTAACCATGCGTGAAAAACTCAATCTGAAGGTTCATCCTGCGACAGCACCCCACCCCACCCAGCCATGCTGGTCCGGGAGGTGGGGGTGGCAGTGGGGTGCTCGTAACACAAGTGTCCTGAGCTTGTTGGAGGTGTGGGAGAAATTAAAAGATTGAGCACGAATGAATCCCAATCAGAAGATCAAATATTACCTCATTATTGCAGCCTTGTATTATATTATCCATTGTTATCTCATATAATGCTGTTATAATATTGTTGCCTTCATTTTGTTGATTCATATTGATTCTTGTGTTGTTGCTTTTTAAACAAGCAGCTTCTAACTATTTTCAAGGCCTACTGCAGGAGTCCAAATGAGGGAATCAAACCCTGGTCCCACACAGGGTTTTGTTCATTTAAACTCATGATGTTTCACCCACACCAGAACCTCAACACTTTCCCTAGACTCAAACATCAATAACATCAGGATTCTACACTCCGGACTGTAGATTGCAAAGAGTCAATACCAGTCCTAGAATCAATAGACCATTTCAGGTCCAGGCTGGGTGGAATTGTTACAGCAGAATTGAATTGTTAACCTTCATCCAACATGCAACAGATGTTACTCCCATGCACTTTTTGTACAATGTTTGAACAGTGTTGGATTTGCTGTGCATCTCTCCTTAACCCTCGTGCTGCCTTCGGGTCACATGACCCAAAGGTTCATAACGAACCATCGTTGTGTTTACCCAATTTTACCCAATACAAAAACAAATTAAAATAATTTTCTTTTAACCTTTGCAATGTGGGGGGTCTGAGACAGCCCAACGGTTAAAAGAAAATGCTTCACTTTGTCTTTGTATGCGGTAAATCTGTCGCAATACGACGGTGGGTCACAATGACTGATGGGTCAGAATGACCCGAAGATAACACAAGGGTTAAAGGTTGGGAATGACCATCAACCTGGAGACACTATCAAATATCCTGACCTGGATCATAAACTGGAGTCCTTGGGCTCCAACCTGTCCACTACTGAGGGTTTCGATGATACCTTGTTTCCTGTCCACAGTATACTAAAGGGTATCACAGCGTTGGAGATTTGATCAAATACATTGTCGTGTAAATCGCCCAGAAGTTGTTTACTGCCCCAGGTGAAATTTACATTCAAGTTGCCCTTTAGATTATTTGAGTTTGTATTACAATGCAAAGTGTCATTTAAAACCCACATCTTAGGCAATGCATTTCTTTGGCTTTTACACTTCCATGCAAGCCCAAAAAAGCGGATTAAACCGATCTTTTCTTCATTCGTAAACATTCTAACTCCTCATAGCGGGTTGACGCGGAGCGTGAGAGCTTAAATGCAGCTCGATCCTTAACTCCAGATGCAATGGCAGACAAGCTCTAGCTGGCGAGACCGCACTGTGTACCCGATGAAATGCAGCTTCATTGGAACTGGAGTTTCCTACGCAAATGGGGTCCACAAAAAGAGAGTGTGAGTGAAAGATATAGAAAGTAAGAGAGAGATATTTAGAGTAGGCATAGACGTCTTTCACAGACTCATGGTGCACCTACCCACAACAGTGTCGTACGTGTCAAATATGAACCCATGCTAGTTAAAGCACCGAAAAAATGACTTAGCTTTAATATTTTACCAGAAAGATGAGGCAGATGTTAGTAGCCTATTCCTAGACGGGAAGTAGGAATAGGCTAAGTGGGACTGGAACATGATATTAAAGGGAATGCGGTGTTGTATCTGTCACTTGTTATTTCAATGCTGTAAATAACAACTAGTAATTCTCTCGCATCAGTGTTGCGCGAGAGGCACACACAGCTGGAGAGTCGGTAGAGCGCAAGGCATCATTGGTTGAGAAATCATGCATGTGATAGTCCTGACTACGCACAAGTAAACTGGCTTCAACGAGTCCCTTGTTGGCCAGTGGCTACTCACACCTACCACTCTGCTTGCTTGCGCGGATTGCCAAAGCACACGGCGATTTCAACCGTTTTCCTCCGTTTTCTCTACCGGAGCTGTCCAGGTGCTGAAACATGAATCAAAGTGCCGGAGCAGCACAGAAGGTCCGCCGACTTTCATCCACAAGTGCTAAGGTAAGAAGATGCGCTTATCAAAGTTGCCGTGTTGTTTACCATGGCTGGTTTAGTGAACAATCCGTGTCACGTTCTCACAAGTTTATGGTGCGATCTTTTGACTTTTTTGATTCGAAACGCACGTGGTTAATGTTGTTCACAGCAGTCTGAAAAAGGAAAAGTTGTATTCTCTTCCTGAATATCTGTAACATAAAAGCCCAATAATTGTTGAATTGTTGCCACTTAAACGCCACACGCGGACAAGTGGACGTCTTCTTTAATAAAGTTTGTCTCCGACGTCAAAATGCAGTTAGGCTATTTTTCGTGATGTCGTTTGTATTACTTATGCATTGGCACAGCGTTGGATAAATAATTTACCTAGAGGAAGGACACATGTTCCCTCTCTCAGGACCGTCTTTGAGTACCTCCTGTAGGAGAGAATTAAATTATTAATGAGACCAAGGGATGTTAGGTAGAATGTCTAGATGTAGGGGTGAATTGCCTTGCCCAAGGACACAATGTAATGCTGCATAGCCAGGAATCGAACCGGCAACCTTCTGATTACTAGCCCGATTCCCTAACGGCTCAGCCACCTGATTCCCTGATCAGCACTGACTGATTTGAGTGCACTAACTTTCTGTAGGATTCTGTATTCCATTTTTCTACATCCTTCTCTCTCAGTCTGTCTATTTACCCCAGTGTGTGTCTGTTTATGTGTGTGTGTGTGTGTGTGTGTGTGTGTGTGTGAGAGAGAGAGAGAGAGAGAGAGAGAGAGAGACGGAGAGCTTGGATCGGGGATTACTGTGATTATGAGTGCTATGGGGAAAGGATGAACCATGTGAAGACCCCATCGGCATGTTTGTTTTGGCAGGATTTATAGCCACGTCTCTAGACACCCCACAATCCTATAGCTTTCCTCTGCATAAAACACCAGTGGTTTCTTTAACTAATACAGTATACACACAACCCCTACACAATGTGGTTTGAAACAGCCATGAAACAGAGGAATACGATTTAGCGCGCTTTCTCCCTTGAGATGAAACAGAAGTTGTAGAGCATACGCTCCCCAAGGCTGTAGAATTGTGCATTTACTTTCTCACTTCCAAAGTAATTACACCGGGGGTTGGTTGAGAGGGTTACTTCAGCCTAGTGTAAGGGCGGATCTGCAGTGTTGTTCATACATGTTCGTTCTGGATGGACCGTGAAGGGGGAGAGACAGGTCAACAGGAACGAAGGAGGATCAGAAGACATCACACTTGTCCTGGCACTATGCAGATGGCTCTTCTTGCCCAGGTGTCTGTTACCTGACAACATGTTTAAATATGAAGCAGGTTTCAACGTTGGCCCTCAAGTAAATATTTGGATTGCTGTTTATTTTCTGAAACCACATTTTTGTTAAACATTGCAACTGGAGGGGATGAAGCACTTTAGATCACGAAAAGGAAAGTTGGTCTTATATAATGAGCATATGCTTTGAGCTAAGAATAGTAAGTGGGCCAAGATATCTCAAGCTCTCCTCAGAGAATGTTTGTTGAGCTCTCACCTTGACAATGCAGTGGTTACTCAGAGACAAATACTGTAAAGTACAATCAGAAAAATACTGTAAAGTACAATCAGAAAAATACTGTAAAGTACAATCAGACAAATACTGTAAAGTACAATCAGACAAATACTGTAAAGTACAATCAGAAACAGACTTGTCTTTGAGTTGACATTGTACAATGTTTATCCCCAGATCATCATTTCATCCAATAACAGTAATATCATAGATGAGTTGTACATCTCTGGCAATAGGCAACAAATCCCTGAAGCTTTGAGTTGAAAAGGATTAAGGGAATCACAGTCCTTGTATCCATACATTTTGTATGGTTTTCTTGGAAGTAACTGTGAAATAAAAACAGATGAGCTTCTAGTGTTTGCGTGGCCTTCAGGGGCTGTTGTTGTAGACAAGTCTCCAAAGCCCACAGCCAGGATTTCCAATCCCTGTGATGTTTATCTCTATTCAGGGAGACAAGCGGCTAGCTAAGTCAACAATGTGTTTTGTTGACAGGAGAGTGAAACTGTGCTAAGAACTGTTGTGGGTTGAAAAGTATCTTTTAGAACGTCTGTTGGCTGGTGATTACGTCAGGCAAGTGTATGTATTTGTTCATTAGGTGACCATGTGCACACGTGCCATCTGCAGCACTTGTGCACATGGGCTCGGACGAAAAACGTGCATTTATATCTGGGCATGAACATTGCGCAATGTGCTGGAATGAAAAGTTGAGGATTGCTGGAGATTTAAACAAAAGTCAAAAGTTGTCTCCTTGTTGTTTTTATCTAGTGGTCCGCCACAAATCCATGAGTTAAGTCCTTGTATTGAGCTGAGTCCAGGTTATGTGTTGACTTGCTGTCCCGTAAGCTTCTTATGACTTATGTCTTCCAATGACATTGGACAACAAGGGGGAAACAGTACCTAATACGTCTTGGGATGTCCCGGTCATTTTACGAGGTCCAACAGTATTGAAATGCTGTTTTGATAAGATGGAGCATATCGTCATGTGACCTCCTGTAGTGGACACTGGTGTCAGGAGAGGCCATCCTGCTCTTTGGATTTATTTTGTCCAATTGAGAGGACATCCTGGACTTTCTAATGATGTCACATATTTTGACAACCTCCGAAATAGCCGTGTAATTGTCGTTAGTTCATTAAGACAGATGCATAACAATAGCTAATAAGGAAACTATGTTGTGACATCCCTATTCCTTACAATATGTTCATTATCCCAACCCAAACACTTATCTTATGTAAAATGTATACATTTTAAAAGCTTTTTTCCGTGTGTGTGGAGAATACATTTCAAATCCTCCCACATTTCCATGACAAGAGTTTGACTCAGAACTGGATAATCGCAGCACTTCCAGAGAAGAGAAGACAAAGCGCAGCCCCAGCCGGCTTCGTCTTCCAGTTGTCAAAACACATGACATGACATTTCAAGCTCAGCGTTATGCTTTCCCAGTTAAATGCTAGACCGTTTTTTAAAACCGTAATGTTCTCACTGTGCCGTCCAACATCTTTTATCTGTCTCTTCACGGGCAGAAGCAGCAGTGCTCTGGCGTTACTATGGCACCGGCAGGGGACTCGGTCCCAGTCTCTCCCTGAGAAGACATGATTGCAGTTTCCCCACAGTGTCGTGGATCTCTCTGGCTCTCACGTATGGCCAGGCCTTCCATGAGGATTGAAGCCCTGTCATGCAATTCCCACCTACAGTGTGATGTTTCATAGCACAGGTGTGTGGAGTCTTTCCTATGGGAGGATGACCACTGAAAAACCAAAATGTCATCCAGCAGGTCTGGAAAGAAACTGGAGTTCTTTGGATCATGTCTTAGAAACAGATGACATGATTTTGGCTTTTTCTTTGAGGGTTGATCAGTTGGTTGGTCGGTTCATTGGTCGGTCCACACAAATATCCCCACCCTTTGGTGCATGCTTGTATGTTGAAGAATTGTATGTATTATTCTCTAGTGCTAATTCACTCTGGTTGTAGTCAACTCTTATACAGAATCAACCGTTCCTATTTCAAGAATGGATATTGTTTATACAGGAACAATAGTAGAAAAAAATACAATAATTAAGATCACTGCATTCATATTGTGTGCTTGAAAGTAGTGTTTCAAATGTGTTCCATATTCACATCTCAATAGGACTGTTTCCATTCAGAAAATAGATCTGTTGCATAAACAGCGATTCGCGTTTAAAAATGCAAAGCTTTCTCAAATGCCATTCTCAGTAATAAAAGCTTGTTATATGTGTGATTATGTAACACAGACCAGCTAGGAGAAAACCAGCCTCAAATAATGATCCTTGTCCCCTTGAATAAGTGACGCTGAAGACGTCTCAAATAGAGATCGTAATTATGCTATTCAACGGTGAAACTCTCTTAAAACTGCAAGAGGGCCTTTCATTCATGGTTATTTTAGTTATGATACCATTCCTCTTTTCCCACTTCCTCTCCTGATCCGCTTCACATCTGGTGGATATAGATAGCCGAAGAGCTCCGAAAGCACAGAGAGTTGAGATCATTATCACCACTTAGAAGGTGACGAGAAAAACATAACAGGATATTTGAGCTCTTTGAAAATGAGGGATGGCACCAAAAACAGCAAGATGAGAGATTCAAAGTGGGCTTGTCAGGTTGAGAGAAGGAGAACTGTGGCAGCGCTAAAATAGAACAAAGGCCCAACAGTGAGCAGGGAAACCTGCCTAGAGAAGCTGCTCAGAGCTAAGCTGCTCTGGGAAGCAGAGATTGGGAAGAAGGTTCCAGCAGATACCCTGAGCCCCCAGACAGCGCACCCAGCAGATAGGCCCAGCCCCAGGGACAGGATCAGAACCCAGAGAGGGCTGGGAACCTGAGTGGCTGAGATCTTCCAAGTCCAGCTACAACTCTCCCACGGGAGTGTTCTGTGAAAAAACTGAATGGGATTAGTGCTTTTTCTGCTTCGCTCTGAGAAATGTCACCTATTAGTAAATCACCTCAGACACAGGCTGGAAGCTGTAATCACTGCAGGATGTTTTTTTCTGGATAAGTCGAAGTCCGGTTCTGATGTTGACTACAAACACACCACAATCATGGAATGATCAACCAGGGCCAGATATTTTAAGGTTTTTGACCAAGATCTGCTTGTGGCACATTCCATGAGGCACCTGGGAGAGACTAATGATGAGCTGAACTGTATGTATGCAGATTTCCTCATCAAGTCACACGGCATTCAGTGACAAGATGCAGTGTAAGCTAAATGCGCGTAAGGTATTTGTCATTTGTGACTACCGCTCATTCCAGTCACAATCCTCCCTTTGTTGGGCCAAGGATAGATTAAAACCACCCATTCACAGGAACAGATGGTACTTTCTCAACACCTGTGAATAGTGATTGTCAGAACAGTTGATAGTTTTCCAGAAAACATTCCTTTGTGTACTGTAGCCTGAAAGAAAGTGTGCCGCTAGCTTTCACAGCACCTTGTCAGGTAATGAAGCGTCTGGAAAACGGTGTCCATGTAAAAAGTAGTTAAGAACTAACAAGCACAACATACCAAGTAAACAAAACAGAGATAACGTAGAGGAAAACACTGTCAGAAGATGGCCTAGTTTTTCTCACTGGTGATTTATACATACTTCCTTTGCGCCAAGAACCGGGGAGTCAGGTGGCTGAGCGGTGAGGGAAGCGGGCTAGTAATCCGAAGGTCGCCAGTTCGATTCCCGGTCATGCCAACTGACGTTGTGTCCTTGGGCAAGGCACTTCACCCTACTTGCCTCAGGGGAATGTCCCTGTACTTACTGTAAGTCGCTCTGGATAAGAGCGTCTGCTAAATGACTAAATGTAAATGTAACCTCTCATGGGAGTAGCTACCAAACGCTTCTACCACTAAAAGGATGTTTTAAAATGATAGTTTTTTAACTGCATTGTAGCTGATGTATTCTTTATGAACAGAGGCAGAAGGAGGGTTGCTTTCTTCCTGATGACACTTTTCATGGTGATTAGGTGATCATGTCTTAGTTTTCCCTCTAGAGGCTGGTAAGAAGAGGTAAACGTTCTGGACGTAGCAGAACAGAGTGATTTCCCAGTCTGATCGCTGAGCCCCTTCAGACTTCTGAAACAGATTATTTCCAATTGTTTCGTCCCTCTCCCACCCTACCATGAACTTCACCGCTGTAGGCTTGTTGCAGTAACCAGGCTATACGAAGACCTGTGTTCCCTGTAAGACAAAAAGCCTTCCCCACACACACTGCTTATCTCTACTTCAACGACACACACACACACACCAACACATCCTTCTCACAAAAACTATTGATCGGGTTAAGCCTCAGACCAACACCTCCTCCATGTGACCCACCCTAACCATGTTCTCCTCTCATCACCCTTCCTCGTCCTCTCCTTCAGCCTTTGTCCTTCCTGGACCTTCTCACAGACACCTCTAATCTACCTCTCCTTCCCATCCGTATCTGATCGCTGGAGATGTGCTGAATGTTGTGCTGCTTGGCCTGTGTGTTCCTCTGCCTCCCCCTCCTCTGCACCCTTGTCCTTGGTTTCTTATCTGCGAGGGCCGTTGGACCACCAGCAGAGCGTGTGTGCGCCGGCTGTGCGATCTGCGAGTCAAAGCTCTGAGAGATCTAAGATCTGTAGAGGAGACCTCGCAGTAACGATGCATTTGATGTTGCACGGCTATCCTGCTCATTACAATAATCTCTAAAATACTTTCTCCTTAGGATACGCACACGCACACACACTCATGCACACCAAGCACACATACACACACCACACACAAACACACAACTTTGAAGAGCCGAAAAAAACGTAAGGAACAAATCCTCCCTCCTCAGCCGCTCACCGCCGTGCATCTCAAACAGGCAGCTTTCGGCCCGAGGAAGAAGCGTCAGCGTCAGGAGAGAGACATGAACCAGAGACCCTTGGTTTAGTATCGATTCATCTCTCAGTGTGTCTCAAAACAATCAAATTCAGGTTGGTTCAAATCCTAGAGACTATTTTGGGCGTCTGTAAGCTGGAATAAGGCTTCAGAGAGAGATCAAGGTTCTTTTCTTTTTTTTCAGAAAAGATGGGATGTTCTTTCCCCAAGTCTTCACTAGTCTCTCCGCCCGCTGGTGCTGAAATGTCTTCACTCCAAACTGCTTCCATCGTTTTCCGTAGTTGTAGAATTATGTCTCTAATGTTTTTTGAGTTGATATGGTTCAGTAGTGTTTCATATTTTGAGTTTAGTCTCACCCTGATGGTTTAGTCCCAGGGTTTGCAGGCTTCAGTGGGAATCTTCTCACGGCGTATGGCAGAGTATTGACTGATTTGTTCCAGCGTAGTCACGTGACCATCCTGCTCAGGTGTTTGAGTGATCGCTCCTCCAGAGGAGTCTCTGATGAGATGATCCATCACACGCTGACGTCGTAATTAGACACACAAATCAGCCCTGCAACCCAGGCCTCTCTCTCTCCCAACCCAGGCCTCTCTCTCTCCCAACCCAGGCCTCTCTCTCTCCCAACCCAGGCCTCTCTCTCTCCCAACCCAGGCCTCTCTCTCTCCCAACGCCAGGAGAACACGCTCCAACAACCACAGACTTCTGAGAACGACTATGAATCATTAGGCTCCGCTCTGTCCCGCGTGTGTGCAGCGCGCTGCCGACCCGCTTTACATTACCTCAGGACACTGAGCCATCAGTCATGAGTTACAGTGTGTAGCTCACACAAACGGGTCAATTACATAGGCCACTTACATTCAAGTATTTGAAAGTAATTTGGGGTGTGTTCGATTCGTATCACAGTTGGTCCTTGCCAACTGCCGATCCACTGGTTTCAGTGCAGTACGGAAGACAAATGAAATGCGCCCTGGTCTCATGCGAGTAGTGATTAACCCAATGCAACCTCCAGTTAAAGATAACCCCAGCCCGGTCTGATGAGCTTGTGGTTTCACTTTCCTGGGATTCGGTAGCGTAGAGTGATAGAGTTAAGCAACTTTATACTCATGCTGCCACGGTCCAAGTGAAACTTACCTGCCTCATCGCGTCACTGTAGAAGCATCAACATTTGATATGTGTGGGTATGTGTTTGTGTGTGTGTGTTGGTGTGTTTGTGTGCGTGTGTTGGTGTGTTTGTGTGTGTGTTCTGCATTTGGATGACTTGGCTGTGTGAGGAGATGTCAGGAGTGTCTGTGTGATGAGAGCTCCCCTAGTCACACCCAGCCTGATTACAGTAACACCCCGCTGCTCAAGGTATAACCAGAGGATATACAGCCCACCTACACAACATGAGTCACTTGAAGACAAAACAGCTCTACTCTTTTCACTGTGAGACTTTAGATTTCGATCACACTTAAGATAGAGTGCGATGCTGTTTTCGTTGCACGGTACGGTGTCATATCCCAGTTGAGATGTTGTTGCCGTGCTGTAGTCGAGACGTTATTGCACGAAGCCTGGGTGTGTGTCTGTGACCGACCTCGAGGCTTGTTAGACAGAATCAGCTCTGTGAACGCCCTCATGCTGGGGACTGATAGTCCTCACTAACCAGGCTCCCGTATCTGATCTATGCAGTGAGGCCCTCAGAGATCACTACTTCCTGGTAGATGTATTCACTGACTGGGATTTGTTTGACTTGAAGAGCTTTCGATGTGTTTTCATCTTGTTGCATAACAGATAATCTACTCACGATCACACACGCTCACAGAAACACACATACACACACGCTCACAGCACCCACACACAGACACACACACACAGACACACACACACACAGCACATACTTGATATTCAGAGCTGGCATAGAGACCTATATGTGACCAGCATCCTCTGAGGTATTTCTATAATCTGCTGGATTACATCAAATAAGTAGAATTCACGGTCAGTGATATCATTAATTAAGTCTTGCCCATCTCTGCTAGAGAGACGTCCATCTCTGTGTTCTCAGCAGCTTGACAGAGAGAAGAGTTACTGTAAATCCAGTGTCTGGGAATGATCGTGTATAGAATTATCTAAAGTTCATGAAATTGACTATGAAATCTAGATTTATTCCACAATGCCTAAATGTGATGATATGCTGTATCTGGCTACTCTGGCAGTGGTTTTCTGCTCTGTCACAGTTGCTCCATATTCACACACATTTATAACATACATCTTCTTTTATTGCTAGTATTTTGCCCTGTATGCTATTGCGTCTGCTGTGAAACCACTGAGCTGGAAGGGATACATTCACCCAGATCAAATTGACATTTCTTAAAGTTCTCTGGAACCGTCACTGCAGATTTATAGAGGACCACATCATGGAAGCGGACCTATAAAAGCACGCTACGAGTAAAATGATTTATCCTGGTGTTAAAACGATGGGTGAATTGACAGAGACTTGGTTGAGAGGACTAACAGACACCAAAGTTGTCATTTTACCATAACTACATCTCTTCTTTTCTGCATTGTAGCACTCAGGATGTCATACCACATGTAGAAACAGTTCTACAATCACAGATGGAGAGGTAATCAGGCAGGAAGTGGAGCCAGTGTTTATAAATCACATGTGGGGTTTGATAAAAGGACCATTAAGTACCTGAAGGATCTATGATGTAATTTGCCACATAAAATTGCTGCCTTGGGACATTTAGAGGTTGCAGAGCAACGGTATAGATCTGAGCCTGTGTGGATAGATTCTAGAGTCAGAGGTTTATTTGCAGCTAGAAGGGATGGAGGGAGAGATAGAGAGGGAGAGAGAGTGTGTGTGAGTGAGAGAGAGAGGGAGAGTGTGTGTGAGTGAGTGAGAGAGGGACAGAGAGTGTGAGTGAGTGAGTGAGTGAGTGAGAGAGAGAAAAACCAGTGTTTGCATTTGTACACCAACACATGAGCATGTCTTAAATCATTAACAGTGGTAATAAATCCATACTCCAATACCGATACTTAAAATCAGTGATTTGCATTAACAACCCTGCACTCGAGAACACTAAGTGAAACACACACACCAAGGTATCACGGCATTGTTCCCTAGAGTACAGTTCTGGAGACTGACAGCCATGCACTGGTGACAGACTTCAGAACAGCTGTGGTTGCGCATGGACACAGTGACACATGGACACAGTGACACATAGACACAATGACACAATGACACATAGACACAATGACACATAGACACAATGACACATAGACAAAACAGTACTAATAGATAATTTAATTATGTCATCCACAACCATCCAACATGAGTACCTTCTCCTGTTTTTGTGCTCCTATATTTGCAAGCATCTTGCTTTCATGTCTTGTTTGACTCTTGGGGTAATCTGTGTTCAGACAGGCCACACTCTCACACAGTCCTATAGGCCACACCCACGCTTGCACGCATTCACCCTCACAGTAGACATGAAGCGTTAATAGGGGGACAGTACTAGATGTGCAGGTATGCAAATCAGAGGCTGAGCTGAAAGAACTGATGGAATACTAACGTTATTTCTTCAAGGACACTGCCCTCCGGTGGTATCTCTGGAACTCCATTTCTGAAGTTGCGTTTTATGAAGATGTTTTAATTGTTGCTCTTCGTGCGTGTTCATGAGTCACAGGAATGCTGAGTTTGATGCAGTAAGGTCTCCACATGGTTTGGGGCTATTCTTTAACACGTTTTTGTGATGGAAAAACTCAATCATGATAGTTTCCTAACACAATGTCTTTGATTTAAACTGGTCATTTAAAATAATACCGCCATCCTGCGCCTCATTTATCTATAATTGACCATGATAGATTTCTTATGTAAGCTGCATGGGCATTTGGCGAATCCTCCAACACCGCAAACTAATCACTCAGATCCACCCCCCCTGTCTTGTCCTACCAGTCATGCACTGCAGTGCAAATATATAGGCACTTTGTTGCTTAATTCCTGTGGAAATGAGTGTACTGCAGTCAGATTTATGCAAGTGTCACAGTCCTAAGTGCTCCTCATGGATCACTCTGTCACCATCCTCTCTGCCTGCCTGCAGCAGGACTGCTGTGCCCACTGCTGTCAGAGAGAGAGGTATGATGACTCGTCTTCACCACTAGGTGGAGCTCTGACATTACCGGAAAGTTTCTGTGGCGTAAGAATTAGCTTTAGCAAATAAAATATAAAATAGATATTTCTTTCTCAAGAACCTGGAACTGGTAAGTTGAGAGAGGAAAATCTAAAATGTTCTGTAGATCAATGTCCAGGCTTTTTTTCAGCAGTGCACAATGTTTTGAAAAAAGCCCTCTACCAGATTGGGAGCTCAATCGATCTTTAACTGTGTCTCAACTACATGTTTGCTGTGCAGAAACAAAGATACGTGTCTTCTCATCCCATACAACAGCTAAGATTTAAGCAGTGCAGTCCATTTATATGTGGTACCAATTAAAATCCTTTACCTGGCTTGATCAAGCTGGCCTGTTGCACTGGAACCAACTGAATAGAACAAAACATAACATCTAACACTTGAGACATTCTCAATCTTTTTTAGTTTCATACCAGGACTGTCACACATCCATGTAATATCCTTGTGTGACTGAATCCAACAGGTCTTCTGAATCAATATAACACAGGAAGAATGAATCCATGGGATGAAGCAACTAAGTCATTGCTTATCTGTCGGTGTGTTATCACCAGCTCTGAGTGGACATGTGTCTTTCTGCTGGGTTATCACAAGCTCTGAGTGGAGATGTGTATGTCTCCTGGGCTCCAGTGCACATCAGCCTCCTGGTTTCATCATCGTCACAACGACTGATTTGAACGAGGACTGAATGGTAGCTGACCATTCATTACACAACAGCGAAGCATCATTCAGAGAAACAGTGATTTGGGAGAGGCATCGAGCTGTATCAGACAGCCTGTTCAGAACACCCAGGATGGAAGTACAGCGAGAAAGGAAAGGCTTTGTCAGACGTCAGATCTCCAGGAAAGTCAAACACAGCCAGCTCCTCGGGTTCTCCCTCATCTCACTTCCCCCTCCTCATAGATCACTTACTGAAGAGCTGAGGCTGATGGGCAGAGAGGAATGAGGATCTGCACTATGGAGATAGAGTATCTATAAATCCATCTATTCCCCCAGAGGCCCAGAGTTCTCCAGCTAAATCACACATGCACCCTGCATATTGCATCACTCCTCAGCTTCCAATGGGAATGCTGAACCCCGTGTACTGATAATGGGCGGGAGGAGTGGGAGGAGGAGGAGGAGGAGGAGGAGGAGGAGGAGGAGGAGGAGGAGGAGGAGGAGGAGGAGGAGGAGGAGGAGGAGGAGGAGGAGGAGGAGGAGGAGGAGGAGGAGGAGGAGGAGGAGGAGGAGGACACTATTGTATTCATCCTTAGAAGATCCCCGGATGGGGGTTTTGTTGTGACCTGCTGTGGTGAACAAGAATCCCACATGGACCACCCTCTCCCAGGGTGTGTGATGGACGCAAGCCACTAGGGGAACACTCTATTAATCAGACTCTCTCCCTCTCAGTACAGACTGCAGCGGGCAGGCAGGATCGCCAGACAACTCCAGGGAAATGAGCTCCCATTAAGTTATGGTAATGATTTCAGCCTTTATATCCCCCATGTTAAGTCAGCATTAATCAATTAATCATGGGGAGTTATGTATGTACGGTACACAACACGAATCAGTAGCGCTGCTATGTAGAGCTACAATATGTGTTGTGGGTCTATGCGTCGATGCATATCATAGTAACATTTCATGTAAAGACATTATCTTTACTCGTAGTTTCTAATGTGCCTCTCACACACCAACTCCATCATTAATAGATGGATATTGTAAATAAATATGATGACAGAACGATGTACTTTAATGATTTTGGACTCATTAAAGTACATCTTTCATGGCTGCCACATAAAATACGGACATCGATTTAGCTATCCCAGAAAGATCCAGATTTAACATTTTTCATAACATTGCATTTATACATTTTATTCATTTAGCAGACGCTTTCATCCAAAACGACAGTACCGCAGATCAAGGATCACGAGTGCCACAGTTGTACAGTGTTTGGGTGGTCAGAGTCAAGGAAGGATCTGTATCTACCAGCCACATCCTGAAGTAACCACTCCGCACCTCAGCCAGCCATGCTTTAACAGTGGAGAAACGTGAAGGCTCACCCCATGCTAGGACCACCAGGGCTCCTACAGGAGGGAACTACTCTTAGAAAGTGTGCATTGCCGATGAGCTGCCTCTGCTCTGCACGGCTGAGTAACTTCAAGATGCAGCCCTGAAACCCCGAGCCTGCTTGTCTCTGCTCCACACACTCATCTATTTCCTGTCTCTGCTCTAGTTATTCATCTACTTCCTGTCTGGACAGGCTAGGACAGGGCTGCGCATCCATGATGAGAGCCTGACTGATGGACTAAAGTCTATACAGACCCCCCAAAACTTCCGGTTCCAAATGAGAAGATCATTAACAATCCTAATGGGTTTGTATCAGATAATGTATGTTTGTCAATGAAACATTGAATATAACATAGTAGTGGAGACTAAATGTAATTTTTTGTAATTACTCAATTTGTATTTTATTTTTCATAGATGACTGCAGTTAAATGTTCCCCTATACTTGTGTATACTTTTCCTTAAACATTTTTTTGTTTTTTTGTTACAATGTAATGATTTTTTTTTTTTAAACAGCAAGTCATTGTCAAGCTCAAGAATAACTCACCCACCTCAAACCTCTTCTGCCAGAACTACATTGTAGATGTGGATGGAAACTAAGTAGATCTGTGTCGATCTATGTCATCCAGCTCATCACAAACGCACCACGACAGAATTGTTATTCCGCACGAGGCTTTAGACCAGACAGTAGAGCTGGATCTCCAGACGCGGAGATGGAAACCAGAGCTGGCGCACCTGGCCCGCCCCTGGTGGGACGCCACAAGGCCAGCTCCCCTCATCTGAATCCTCCTCCGCAAGGTGATTATTCCTCGTCTCCTTGGCGGCCGGTGGGTGATTCTGACCTCGTCTGGACGCCTGCCACCATATTTATTTTTTACTTGCATATGTGAGCAGTCATCTCTCCGCCATAATTGAATCCCTGAGAAACGCAAAGGTGTGTTTACTCTGCCTGATACTGCATCGGTCCACTCCGTCCATAACCTTATCAAAACCAAACTGGGGAAGAAAAGCTAAATGGAAAATGTGAAATGCAGAGCGGCAGATTCTGGGGCCCATATCTATGGAAATGTAAAGAAAGCTAGGTGGAGGCTCCTTTTCTCTTCTATTATTTCCACCTTCGACACGTCTAAGAGGCGTGACGAAGCCTGTGTGGTCTAAGAGAACTAACCTTTACATACGGAGGAGGAATCCTGCTCAGATTGATGTTGAGAAAAGGACTGAGAGGATTGCTCTCATAAAATGCATCTGAAATCATTTTCAACTTCGCTTTGTCAAAGAACACCAATCTTTCTCACCTTATTATATATTGTCAGTCAAAATGCGAACAATGCTCTGACGTATAACTAACAGCTTGGAATTCTCTGAAGACGAAAGAACAACATTAGGGTTAGGGTTACAAAGTTTTAAGTGAAACACTCAAAACCTCCGTCCAAGACGCTAGTTTGAGAAGTACGCACAGCAACCCTGAGAGAGCAACACAAGGTACCTCAAACTGACCACGGTCAGGAACACAAGGTTCCTCTAACTGACCACAGTCAGGAACACAAAGTACCTCAAACTGACCACGGTCAGCAACACAAGGTCCCTCAAACTGACCACGGTCAGGAACACAAGGTACCTCAAACTGACCACGGTCAGGAACACAAGGTCCCTCAAACTGACCACGGTCAGGAACATCGTTCCAGGGATGCAGCTAGATTATCGATCCTGCCCTCCTCCTCGTCTGGTGTGTTCAGTAGAGCTGTCTGCATAGCTGCAATGCTGGGAGGGGCTTTGAGTAGGTCATCATAGCTGCGATACTGGGAGGGGCTTTGAGTAGGTCATCATAGCTGCGATACTGGGAGGGGCTTTGAGTAGGTCATCATAGCTGCAATGCTGGGAGGGGCTTTGAGTATGTCATCATAGCTGCAATGCTGGGAGGGGCTTTGAGTAGTTCATCATAGCTGCGATACTGGGAGGGGCTTTGAGTAGTTCATCATAGCTGCGATACTGGGAGGGGCTTTGAGTAGGTCATCATAGCTGCGATACTGGGAGGGGCTTTGAGTAGTTCATCATAGCTGCGATACTGGGAGGGGCTTTGAGTAGGTCATCATAGCTGCGATACTGGGAGGGGCTTTGAGTAGGTCATCATAGCTGCAATGCTGGGAGGGGCTTTGAGTAGGTCATCATAGCTGCGATACTGGGAGGGGCTTTGAGTAGTTCATCATAGCTGCGATACTGGGAGGGGCTTTGAGTAGGTCATCATAGCTGCGATACTGGGAGGGGCTTTGAGTAGGTCATCATAGCTGCGATACTGGGAGGGGCTTTGAGTAGGTCATCATAGCTGCGATACTGGGAGGGGCTTTGAGTAGGTCATCATAGCTGCGATACTGGGAGGGGCTTTGAGTAGGTCATCATAGCTGCGATACTGGGAGGGGCTTTGAGTAGTTCATCATAGCTGCGATACTGGGAGGGGCTTTGAGTAGGTCATCATAGCTGCGATACTGGGAGGGGCTTTGAGTAGGTCATCATAGCTGCGATACTGGGAGGGGCTTTGAGTAGGTCATCACTGCCTAATTGGGGAACATAGTTGTCAGTGTTGTGCTGACAACTATGAATGTGCTGCCGAGGCCAGAGATGATCTCATTACCCTTTCCATTATAGACGGCGCCATTACCACAGTTACCTGGTTGTAAGCTGTTGCTGAGTAATGCCAGTTATAATGCCTGGGTGTATGTCTGGCACCCCAGGAGGCCTGCCTGCACGGGAACGGAATATTCCTGCTGTCCCCGTTTGCTGTATCTCCTCATGGATAGAATAACAAGATCTGAATATCGCCAGAGTGTCCTTCTGTTTCCTCTACACAGCATATGGACGAGAGGGAAACAGTAAATACTTTATTTGAAGGTCATTTTCCCTCCTTTTGACCAAGTTGCTATTTAAAAGATCTCAGAAGAGACTGACAGCACTGCAACAATAAACCAGTGTTTAACCTGTGAAGCATTCGGTGTTTCAACATTTACAGTATCTTGAACGCTGAATATTTTCCGTAAACAGAGGAATAAAACAGAGAGTCAGGTGGCTGAGCGGTTAGGGAAGCGGGCTAGTAATTTGAAGGTTGCCAGTTCGATTCCCGGAGCCAGATGACGTTGTGTCCTTGGGCAAGGCACTTCACCCTACTTGCCTCGGGGAGAATGTCCCTGTACTTACTGTAAGTCGCTCTGGATAAGAGCGTCTGCTAAATGACAATGTAAATGTAAATACAGATAGTAGTCTGGGTTTTGGTCTTTGTAGCTACAGGAGCAGAGTTTGGATCTCAGGCCTTGTTGGGCTGAGGTAAAAATGGGTTTTAAATCATATTAAATATATATAGTTACATATTAAATATGCAGCTTGGACACAGTGGGGCACAGAGCTCACAAGATGTGAGGCCGCTAGTGTTTTGGGTTGCTCTCTACTCTTTCTCTCTTTCTCTCTTTCTCTCTTTCTCTCTACTCTATTTTCCTCTGATCTCTCTTTCTCTCTGCTCCGACTTTAATTAGAAGAATCTGAGGTCGCCTTGGTAGCAGGTCTGGGAGGAATGGAAGGCAGACTGAAGCCTAAAGCTTGTCTCTACATGAACACACCCAGAGACAGATCCAGAAGTTGTGCCTGGCCGCTGCCGAAGAGACGGCTTTACGAGGACAGAGAGGAGGACGAGCGAAAAGAGAGATGGAAGTTAGATGAGGTCTCACATATTACAGCAAACTTGATGAAACCTACTGAACTCATAGTAATGATCGTTCATGCAGACTGTACAGTGAAATACAAGAGCTTTTTAAAGTAAGTTCCTCTCTCAATATACATTTGAGCAATTACCGCAAGAAAAGAAGTCAGAAATAAGTGCAATCATTGCTGTACAATACCCTTTACTCTGACAGGTGTGAAAGGTCCTTGATAACCATTCAGATACGATGCTGCTTAATGTGGTCAATGTTATTTGTCTGGGGTCCATTTTCAGACAAAGGTTATCAAGATGATGTTTAGCTATCAGTACTTAAGAGAACCTGAATGGTATTTATACTGTCAGAAGAAACATTTCCATGACAAATCCAAGAATTGAGGGAAATATTGGATCAGTAAGGCGAGCTTGGCTGGAACCACATATCTGCATACAAACATATCTTCCTATTACTGTAAATGTCAGCTATCTTCGCTCCATCAATACAGCCGCATTAACCAAGAAAAAACAGGAAATGTAGGAGAGAGAGGGGAAGACATGCAGAAATGGCCTGGGCTGAAATCGAACCCGGGTTGTTGTGTTGGGTTCTGGTACGCTCTCTACCCGATGAGCCCAGGGGTTCACTTTCAATCAATCCATTAGGTTCAATATAGATTCTCTGTTAACACTACTTGTTTACTCAAACAGATGGAAGCAGATACTTTTTAAAATATTTTTTTTTTTTTTTTTTTTTTTTACAAGGAATTGAAATTCTAAAAGAATGTGCAAGACAGACATTCATCACGAGTGTTCAAGTGTTCTCTGAGAGCGGAATTTCGAATCATTTTGTGTTTTGAAACACTTCTGTTTCTGACCGCATGCACTCTAATTTGCATGTTCATGAACATCTCTCTCTCTATTTCTCTCTGTTTCTATTTCTTTATTTTCACCTCCTTCCTCGTGAGCTCCCTCCCATCCTCATCAAACATTCATGGGGACACTCTGACTCCCTCACGTGCTGCACTGCCGAGCTCGCCGAGGCCATAGGGGTCAGGAACCTTGCCCAGAGAGAAAAGGACAAGAGAGAGAGTAGGAGAGAGAGACTAGGAGAGAAGCAGAGAGAGAGAGAGAGTAAGAGAGAGGCAAAGATAGAGACTAGGAGAGAGAGAGACGGAGGAAGAGATTTAGAGAGAGGATAGAGAGGCACAGGGAAAGGACAGAGTAGGAGTGAGAGAGACACAGGCAGAGAGAGGAGGAGAAAGAAAGAGGCAGAAAGATGGAGATTAGGAGAGAGAGACAGAGGCAGAGAGAGGAGGAGAGAGACAGAGGCAGAGAGAGGAGGAGAGAGACAGAGGCAGAGAGAGGAGGAGAGAGACAGAGGCAGAGAGAGGAGGAGAGAGACAGAGGCAGAGAGATGGAGAGTAGGAGAGAGAGAGGAGAGGGTTAGACTACTCAAGCCTTGGGCATTAAAAGCTCCTACAGAGAGAGTCCCCTCTTTGAAGTGAAGATACATTATTCATCTCAGTGGTTGTGTGTGTGTTAGGGAAACGAGAGAGAGAGACAGCTAGCAAGAGAGAAAGAGGTATAGAGAAATAAGGAGTGATAGATGAGGAGAGAGTATTCCTGGTGTGTTGTCTGTCCTCATGTCCAGGTGTTAGTCTTGGGTCTGGGTCCCAGGGTTGTGAGGAGATTGCTTCCTCGGGGCTTCAAGCCCACCTTACTGTCTCCACGTCCTGGCTGGGTTACTAATTCAGACATAGCTTGAGGCAATTCTGTTCACCAAGAACCATAACTACAGTGCTGCTCAAAGAACACAAATGATGTTTTTGGCCATAACATGGATGCTAAGCTGTAATTGGAGCACGCTCCAAACATATCACTCTAAAATGTGTTTTCTCAGCAGTCCAGTGTCAACATGTGGAAACACGCCATGGACTGTACTTGCTCAGCTTTAGAAAGTAGAAGTTTGTGGTTTGGGGTTTTGGACAAGGGGTGAATAAAATATTGAGTAGATTTCACTTTTTCTCCAAGACTTTTCCAAAATGTCAGCAGTTGAATCTTGGGAAGGGATTTTCCGAGCAGCAAAATCACATTTAAACACTGTTAGGAACTGGAACTGCCAAGCTACAAAGCTTTGAACCAAAACGAAGAATGTCATGTATTCACTTCATTGGATTTTCTTATGCTAAAATTGATGGTTTGATCAACTTGGACACCACTTGAAAGTTCCTCATAGAAATTGAAAGTAAAACTGTCTTCATTGTCAACTTGTTACGTCTCATAACCCCCATGTTGCCTGATGCCAGACGTTGTTTCAGTGACCCATTGGGCTGTAGAGATCAGGCTCTCTACAGAACATCCAGCCCTAGCTCTAGGTCGCACTCGCCTACAATACAGGCAGGGACTAAGATGGTGAAACGCAATTAAAAGAGTGATAGAAAATACACGGCCAGGTACGAGGCATGAAATTGCGAAGCGACATCAAAGGCCTAGCCAGTTACAGGAGCTGCATTCTAACACAGTCCAGACGCCCAAAGCCTAAATACTTCAAAGTCATATACTGTATGATTGTTGAGGATGTGTGGTTGAATATGAAAGATGAGTGTTTTGGGAATGGTGCTAAGCTGACTGAACAGGGCTCCATGTGCCTTAGTGAGGGTGTAGTCCAGTTGGCTCTCGTGCAACAGTGGTTGTAGTAAAAGGCCATCTGCTGTTATAAGGAACCAAATGCATAATTCACTACAATAACTGGGTATTAACTCCAACTGCAAATAGTGAAAAGTGTTATCATACTCTTAAGAATGAGTTTACTCTCCTTGATCTACATCCAATTAACTCACAACCACTGTGGAACCTCATAAAGGAAATTACTTCATAAAGTCTAGATGAATTCTTCATCGGCCCGTTATGAGAGCTACAAGATTTACACTATCGCTGGTTTGGAGAGCCTTGTACAAGTGTGATTCAATCATTCCCCCTCACGGTTAATTACTCTGTCCAAGCATCAAAGCTGGTAAATTACTGATGAAACATAAAGTAAACAAAATGGGAATCTCGTTTTTCTACGGGGGATTGAAATATCAAACAACGCATTAATTTCCCTTAATACTGCAGGGCTGCGAGGCATCGGGGGCTTTGCATTTGTTCGGCGCAGAGCCTCTAAAAACCTCTCTCGCTTTTGAACACAGACTCACAGCTCAAATCTGTTTGGTTTCCCTCTTGTGTGGCTCCCTGAAGCAGCATTCCACACCAAAGCAAACCGTGCTTTCAATTATGCCATACAGCTTATTTGAAACAGGGCTGTGGTATGGTCTCATTTGACTGTTTATTGTGAGCCAAATACTCATAGATAACCATGAATGGCGGGGTATATCTTAGTTGGTTAGAATTCTTGACTAGACTCGAAAGGTCACAGGGTTCAAATTTTCTCTGTGCTGTTCATGCTAATTCACATATTGTGAATTTGTTGGTTCTGCTCTGAGCTGCATTCAGTCACTGTTCAATCAATCTCCTCACAGAAATATTTTCTCAAACAACAGAAAGATGTCTCTGAAAATGAAATGAATTGTAAAATATATTACAGATTATATAAGATTCCATTAGTAATTACAATCCAACCAATCCAAGTACAACCCAAATAAGTCCTTAATAGATGTGTTTATCCAATGGTTGCTAAAGCTGTTTGTTATTCAACAACAATATTGCATCTTCTATTTTTTTGGGCAGGAATCCTAGTTGGCTTGATTTAGTTTCTGACCTATACCTCTAAACGGTAACAGGAGAGGGGAGAATTGCGGGTAGAGATGATTAAACCACTGGGTAACCAGCTGGAAAAATGACAGTCAATAAGGGACACAGGCTAATTGTTTGTTTCATGTTGTCGACTGGTCCTGCCGCCCTATGTCTCCAAAGGCGGTTTACGCCACTCTGAGTATGTGACGGTATTAGCATAATCTGTCCATGTGATTGTGTCCCGGCTGTGGTGACAGGAGGCTCCACCAGGTGATTGGGTTCTGCCACGCTCGCTGTCAAGGAAGGCAAGAAGTAATCAGAGTAGCGGATTAAAATGCAGGACAACAAACAGTTGACGGAAGCTGCAGTCTGACACCAACCCTGAACCCTGGGTGATCACCTGCGTGTTCGAGGATGGGGCAGGAGGAGGGGTGACAGGGAGAGGTTGTGTGTGTGTGTGTGATGTTACTGATGTGTGTGTGTCTGTTTGGTTCTTCCTGCTGTGTTGCTCAGGGGAGCGCAATTAGGGTGACACATGTTGAGAAGAGGGTGAAGTAGTCGTGGTGTTGTACTACTGGTCTTGCTGTGCGAAAAAAACTAATTTGTAAGCCAGCTATGTACCCTGCTGACAGAGGTAAGATATACAGTTCATAACCATGAACATTGAGGTTTACACTTAACCTAGGAATGGCCAATCATGTGATATAGTTTTTATAGCACTTAAGTGTTTCTGTGTCTTCGATGCAAGTTGCATTTCAGAACAATATTGAAAGTAATCGGTGATAAATGAGGGATAGATTGAAGATATGACCCTCGTCCAGCCACATATGTTTGATAAAACTACATCCCTAACCTTTCTCACCGTGAAAGCACCGAGAGCTGATGAATATTCATGGTCGGAACTTAATCAGAAACTGACGATTCTCCAGACGCCTGGGTGGATTGTGGGTACTAACGAGCTGGCTGCGGTGGCCATCTGTTCATGCGAGGCTGTGATATATCAGTTAGACGCTACAGGTGCTCTCCGGCAGCAATAATGCCCGTCTCAGGTCAGCTAGAGACACAGGCATCGTCCTGTTCTTCTCCTCTTCTCTTTTAGACTTTTTAGAAAGTACATCAAATCCTTGTCTTACATAAAGTATGTTAAATATTAAGGTACTGTCATGCTTTCTGTAAACAAACATCACATTACACTGTAAATGTTAAATGATCACTCATGAACATAACTGGACCTCTAAAGATAGATGCAGACACCCATTTCCATAAAGTTTAAATTACTGTATTCTCACTGTAGACACGGCTATATGCTGAAGGTAATAAATGGCAAAAGTAGTGAAATGGTAACGAGCAAAATAATGATATACAATATCTGCCATGGAGAAACGACCATGCCATTGGGATTACTTCCAATAATCACTACAGCTCTACACGAGTTTGTCACTTGGACTCTAAAAGTTATGAGCAAGTTCCTATGTCATCTTTGACAAATGTTTCTACTGGACTGCCAAATGAGTGGCTTTGCCAACAGTACGTGAACACATTATAATCTTGCTAATGTACGCATGGGCACATTCAGATGATGTATTGCCTATTTCATTACTCACAATTTAATTATGAAGAAACAGAAATACACTAAGAATGTATGTGTAAAAGTGGCAATACTTTACATTAAGGTTACAGTTAACTACTATGCCACTACATAGCAATGCTTATAGTAACAATGTTATTTATACTTCTTTACGGTTTAGCATGACAAAACTAAAACTTGGTATGAGGTAGGTTGGGCTTTCCAGGAATAAGTGGAACAATCTTCATCTGCCTCTATACAACATCCACATACAGTACATCCATCCCCAAACTGCCTTCTTACTGAAACCTTATTCTTGCGTTTGTGAAAACACTTAAACCCTTTTAATCACGTAGCAATTATTATGTATATGTTTTGATATAGGTATTGCTACGCAATTACATTGCTTTGTAGTTATTTAAACTTTTATTTACACTGTTGCCATAATCTTCACTTCAACATTTTAACATCTGGCTTATATGAGTGTCAGAGTCTGTCAAGGATCTGTCAACTGATGCAAGTTTATTAGATGATGAAGAATATGTTGGAATACTGCCTCATCACTCAAGTATTTACCCCGCATCCTGTGAGTCTGCAAGATCTCCAACGCCTAGTCAATCTCTTTGATTTAAGACCCCAACCTAAAAGTACTATACTGCTACATCTTAACAATGCCACGCGTTAGGACCAAATTAAAATGACATTTATCATAATGACGTCGTGATTTATTTTACTTATCAAATGCGCTCATGCTTTGATATATTCTATTGTTCAAGTGGGAAGCATGAATCGATTTCATAACCCTAACCCAGTGTTTACAAAAAAGGGGTTCAATGCATGTTTGCAGGCCGTGTTTAACTTGTATAAACAGTATGTCTATTTCTGTTTTCCTACGGGGGCCCTAGTAGATCATAGTTAAAAGCTCTAACTCAGCTTCTAACAAAGTCCTGACACATTTCTGCGTGGCAGGTCAGGCTCTTTGTGATGCAGATGTTAGAGATTCCAGGGACACTGCCTCATGAGCAGGCCAGACCAAGTCTCACTGCCAGAGTATAAAAGCCTCTGGGGATAGATGTCGGAAAGCAGAAGTGCACCTCCAGCACATAGCAGCAACAGTTCACCCTGAACTTCACCAGAGCCCAGACCTACCTCTCCATCGCCATGAGTCAGAGTCCGGAAAGAATCTCTTCCTACCGCCGCCACTTTGACGGCACCAGCAGCATGGCTGTCCAAGTCAGGGTGTCCAGCCCATCTCCCTCTCGGAGACAGGCTCAGCCTCGCTCAGCCAGCTACACCGCTAATGCCACCAGCAGCTTGCGAGCTGGGAGCGTAAGCCGGAGGACCGCGTCGTCGACTCGCAGGTTCCCGGCGCCCGCCGTGAACTCCGCAGCCCTGTGTGTCGGCTATGGAATGGAAGCTCCGATCGACCTGGACGCAGCCTCCGCGGACAACCAGGAGTTCAGGAGCACCCGCAGCAACGAGCGCCGGGAGATGGTCGTCCTCAACGACAGACTGGCCGCCTACATCGAGAAGGTCCGGTCCCTGGAGCAGCAGAACAAGCTTCTGGAGACGGAGATCGAGGCCATGATTAACAGGTTCGTGAAGCCCTCCGGCCTTCGCATGCTGTACGAGGAACAGCTGAAGGAGCTGATGAGGATTGCTGATAAGATGAAGATCCAGCGAGACTTGGCCATGGCTGCTAGGGACGCCATGGCCGGGCAGCTGGAGATCATAAAGGACAGATACCAAGAGGCAGTTGAGCAGAGGAAGCTGGCTGAGATGGATGTGGAAGCTTTCCGTCCGGATGTGGATGCAGCCACTGCCGCACGAATCAGCTTAGAGAAACAGCTGGAGCAGCTGGAGGTGGAGATCGAGTTCTTACAGAAAATCCAGAAAGAGGAGATCGCAGAGTTGTTGAAGCAGATCTACGCTGCCCACACCAGTGCCCAAAGTGGTTTTGGCATGCCCGATCTTTCCGCAGTTCTGAAACAAATCCAAGCTCAGTACGATGACATCGCAGCCAAGAATATGCAAGAGATGGATAGCTGGTACAGCTCTAAGTTCGAAGACCTAAACAACAAGTCCTCAGGGAATGTGGACAAAGTTCGAAGCGTGAGAGAAGAAATCACCAACGCTAAGAAGGATATCCAAAACAAAGAGAGGGACTTGGATGTTCTGAAGACCAGGAATGACGCCCTGGAAGCCCTGATCCACGAAGCACAAGGCAGGCACAAGAAGGAACTGGGAGAACTCAACGCCAGGATCCAGGCTTTGGAGATGGAGTTGAAGTCCGTCAAAGAGAAAATGGCTCTGCTTCTGCGTGAGTACCAAGAGCTCCTGAACGTCAAGATGTCTCTCGAGATAGAGATCACAACCTACAGGAAGCTGATCGAGGGCGAGGACTCCAGGCTCACCGGCATGGTACAGAACCTATCCCTGACTAGCAACAGCGTTAGCGCCTCTAGCGCTAGCATGAGCTTTGGAAACGCTGGTAGCATGGCGGTGAGTGGGGGTAGTGGACTGGGTGGAAGCAGAAATGGTGACAGCACAACAGGAGGCACAGAAAGTAGGGCTGCTAAAAGCAATGGTGCAGGTGTTAGCAACGGAGCTGGGGCCAGCGCTGGCACAGAGGCTAGCAGGGGTGTGGTCATCAGCGCCGGCACAGCCCAAACCTCTGCAAATGGAGCCCGCGCCGTGACCTCGGAGGAACAGGCCGTGGAGATCACCGAGAGGAAGACGGTGCTGATCAGGACCATCAGAACCGAGGGGGACGTTCTGGAGCGAGACACACTGGAGCAGACCATCACCACCTCCGGGGCGGCGGACGCCTCCGAGCTCGACCAGGCCTAGAGGACCCTGGGCCTCTCACCCCTTGACCCCTCCCCCAAGCTCCTCCCCTCCCCCAAGCTCCTCCCCTCCCCCAAGCTCCTCCCCTCCCCCAAGCTCCTCCCCTCCCCCGAGCTTTGCAAGGACAGCTCCCGACTCGAGACACAACTCTGTGAATGTCTGATCTGACATCGTGCTCTGTGTCTCACCTTTCATCGCATCCCTCAGACGTAAGCTTTAAATGCTATGCAGTGCCTTCCCCAGAGCAGTGAATAAAGTTATCAGCAACGAATATCACAAAGGTCTTTTCTTGATTTAATTTTCATGCAGCAATCATTTTAAGTGTGTTGATGCTTGTGTGTGGTTGTGTGGGGAGGTGATGTGAGTGTGTGTGAGGGATGACGAGACCTTCATAACCTCTCCCTCTTTTGTCCTCTCTGATTAATAATTGGAGAGCATGGAAAGGGGAAACATTAGCATATGTTTAGAGCGACAGATAAGATGACTAATAAATAACAGTAATCTCTCAGAGGCAGAGGAACAGAGACATGAAGGGAAGGCCTTCTGGCTGACCTAATGTTGAAAGAACCCAACAACAATATTTTAAGAAAAACAGTAAGTAAATACAGTATGGTGTTAATTACAGGTTAAAGCAATGATGTTCATCAAAATAATATTTAAAAAGATAAACAGTTCATTTTGTCTGAATGTAAAAGCGCTTCGAAGTACCATTAAGTTAGAAAACTCGCTACATAAGTGCAGTCCACTTACCATTTCATGACAGATCTTGTCCAACATAACAAAGCTATTCTACATGCTAACTGTATTTGTTAAAATCGTCCCAGAGTAACATAGTAACGTTGCACAACTCGTGGAACTGTGTTTTCTCTATTACAAAGCTGGAGCGTTTTTACAGTTTAAAGGTTCAGTTCCCTTACTGTGAATGTTTGGCAGCTGAGTTAAAGGCAATAAAGGCGTTAAGTGTAACAGAAACCACCCTTTAGAGATCTTAAGATCACTTGTAATATTTAGTAACCCTCTGACCCATGGAGCTTATATCATGGTCAGAATCCTGACGGTAAAGCTTCTGAATTCTGACATGTGTGTTTCCTGTCTGGTTAGTATGTACGGCGATTCGCAAAGTTCCAGCTGCACAAGGATGAATTTGCCCATCTGTGGCCTGTGATTTTGATGTGTACTTGATGGTCCGTGATTTAACAATTGGCACCATTTTACGATTTAACATCCGCGTTGAGATTGGACCCATATCCATCCCCCTCACTGTCTCTCTGGACTTAATGAAGTGTTTGGAACGGGCCCGCCTCAAGTTTGTCATCAAAACATAAAAATAATTATTGCAGCTTAGAGCTGAATTCCTTTTAGTTGCTAACCACTGCCAGTACTTCTCGAAATACATTTAATCCAATTGAGTATTTAGTTTTTTATATTTACCCTTGTATAATATTCTTGCTACAGACCTCCACAATAGACAACACAAAGATGCTATTCTTGTACGCTACACTGCACACTCCTGTACTGGTTTCTCAATTACTATGTTTTTTTCAAACCAAGAGTCTGGGGATAATTGTATGGGAGTGTATAGAACTCACTGACGCTGAACCTACTCTGCTTTCATTGTGAACTGACAGTCCGCAACATGCTGCTCCGCAGCGCTGGCGTAAAACTTCATTGAATTCCACTTAAGAGCCACATCGGAGGACATTGTCGCCCGCCTCCCGGCCGCCCCGATTATTTAGCCTGTCAGGCAGTCCTGGGGCTCAATGAAGATTAATTATGATCTGCCTTCGAAAGGGAGGCTGAAGTAATGAGATGAGCCACACGGCGAGGCGACCCTTACTCCCCTCCTGTCTCATTCACCATCCCGTCCACGACTGTCACAACCCATTCCGTCCGTCGCGACAACAGATGGCGAGGAGATATAGGGGCTGTAAACAGGCGACCACACTCGTGATGTGAGATGCACCGCACGGGCAAGAAGCAAGTGCAGATGGAGAACTGTCAGGACCAGAGAGTCACAGATCTTGTGTTAGTTTACTCTTTTCAGTCAGGTTTCAGGAAATATCACAGTACTGAAACTGCTCTCACCAAAATAATTAGCGACCTCAGACTAAACTCTGATGCAAATAAAGTCTCTATCCTTATCCTGTTAGATCTCAGTGCAGCATTTGATACAATTGATCACGACATCCTAATCAATAGACTGGAAAAGCTTATTGGGTTCACGGATAGTGTATTGAACTGGCTGAAATCATATATCACAGGAAGGAAGTTTTATGTTAGTTTAGGTGACCATAGGTCCAAGAAACATGAGAACTGCTACGGGGTTGCTCAAGGAAGCTGCTTAGGTCCATTACTTTTTTCTCTTTATATGTTACCACTCGGCGACATAATCAGCGAACATAACATAGATTTCCATAGCTATGCGGATGACACACAACTATATATATCCACTGAACCCAACGATGCAACGGCCATCAATTCCATTACCAACTGCCTGTTGGCAATAAACAAATGGATGAATGATAACTTTCTTAAATTAAATGAAGACAAAACCGAAGTCCTACTATGTGGCCCCAAATCCAAAAGAGAGATGCTTATTAAGAATCTTGGAGGCTTAACCCCCTGTCTTAAACCAGAGGTGACGAGTCTCGGTGTAATCCTGGACTCAGATTTGAATTTCAACTCTCACATTAATAAAGTGACCAAAACAGCTTTCTTTCACCTGAGGAATATAGCAAAGGTACGACCATTCATAAACCAAAATGATGCAGAGAAGTTAATTCATGCTTTTATATCCAGCCGGCTGGACTACTGTAACGCACTTTTCACTGGTCTTCCCAAGAAAACCACTGAAAGACTACAGCTCATTCAAAATTCTGCAGCTAGATTATTAACCAAAACTTAAAGGAGAGAACACATTAGTCCTGTCCTAGCTACTTTACACTGGCTCCCTGTTACTTTCAGAATTGACTTTAAGGTCCTTTTCCTCACATACAAAGCTCTACACGGACAAGGACCTAGCTACATTGCTAACTCCTTTATAAACTACACACCAGCTAGAACACCTCGATCATCAAATGCAGGCCTATTAGAGGTCACCAGAAGCAGTCATAAGAAGATTGGTGATTCGGCCTTTGTCAATTACGCCCCAAAACTATGGAACAAATTACCCATAAATATTAGGGAAGCAAACACTCTAGACATTTTTAAAAGACAGCTTAAAACCTACCTTTTTACCGAAGCATTTAAGTAATTTTATCTCAAAAGGGTTTTCCTACTTTTTAAAGTTGTTTTCTCTCTTGAACAGAGATCTTATTGGGATTTTTATTTTTGTTTGAATTGTTTATCACTTGTATTATTGTTTTTATTGATTTTATGTAAAGCACCTTGAGCTACAATTCTTGTATGAAATGTGCTATATAAATAAAGTCTTACTTACTTACTTACTTACTCTTTTAAGGGGCAGGGAAGCACAGCATTCCTTCTAAACAGCTCTTTAGTCTGAACACACAACCGGAACCTTTGTCATAGATTTAGTGTGCAAGGTTCTGACACAGGTCCAACCCATTTGTTACGCCCAGTTATTCTCCTGCCGTCTGGACATCCAGACACCCTGTTTCACATACCTTGTGTAGCTTTATGTAAGCCTTATGTAGGCATTTTGTGTAGTATTCAGGAGCTTAGGTTTCACTACTTTTTGAAAATGGCAAATCTTTGAATAACCACTCCCCTGCCTGTATGTCTGTCTTGTATCCATATCTTGCTGCAAATCCAGCTGCCCTCCAAGGAGAGGACAAAGTTGAAGTGATTTTCTTGTTGTCATGGTGGCAGAGCTGTGTGCGGCCTTCATGTCTAGTTCGTCTTCAGACAGTTCTCTCTCTGCTTACCTTCTTTTGTTCACATAGCAGTAAGTGAGAGGGTGAGTGCCAGATAATGGGCAATTTTCCTCGTTGTCTGGATTAGTGTCGCCACGGAGGAGGTTATGGGAGCGGGGACTTTGTCAGTTGATCTTAAGTGCAGGGTTCGATGGCAAAAAAATGGAGACTGTCAAATTAAATCCCACCTCACACTTACATGGCTTGGGTCCTAACACGCTGGTTCAGCGCTCTTTGTTGTGCATGTCTGAGGAGCTTAAAACGATGAAAGATAAAGTGCAGACGCTCTAATGTGACTCACAGAAGGGTGGCTGCTTTTATGTGATGATCACCCAGCAGACATGCTATCCTTAACCGTAACAAAACTTCACTGAAAACTGGTTACGGGTCCATCACAGATATGGAAGAATCTACGAACACAGTACAATACAGTCATATTAAAACAGTTAAAAAAAATCTAAAGAAAGGGAATTCAAATGATCATCACAACCGTAACTCTACCAAAGCACAGACAGGTGTTTCGTGATGTTTGAGCCAGTACGGTACACCTGCAGTGTCGTAACAGGTGTGATAGTTGAGCCCTGGAGTGAACCGTGCCTCGCTACAACTGCTGCCACATCCAGCAATCAATCAATATCTATTTATAGAGCACGTTTATAAAAAACCATGGTTGATCAAAGTGCTGTACATGAGCTAAAATAACCATTGAAGAAAAGTAAAGCATGAACAATATCAATGAAAGTCGAGAAATCAGAGAGAATAGACAAGTGTTCAGAGCAGACTTGAAGGTTAAAATAGAGGGTGATGATCTGATATGCAAGGGTGGTCTAAATGCCCATTATATCAGTAGGATTGTTACCAGGTTTTAAAACCCTAACAGACAACACTAGCTTAAGAACAGTCACAGCTTTCTAAGGTCCAAACTGTTGATTTACAATAGTCATATTTAGATTCAAGGCCCTCCAAGGCAAGAAAACGATTAAAATGTCTTCATTTTCATGGGATTCCTATCTTGATCCTTTTTAAAGCCGACATGTTTCGGTATCAGAGAGTTGAACCGTCATAAACAGTACTGTATTGTAACTTCATAATAGTCCAAGAGATTCAAGGCAGTACTGTATCTTTTGAATAGTCACAACAGGATGTATTCAGACGCTTTTATCCAAAGCAATTTTCACTACGGGGGGGATTTGAACTTTGTTCTGAAATCAAATGCTCTAATCACTAAGCTACACCCTCCAGTCTAATATTCTCTGTGGAAAAACAACAACTGATTATACAGTACAAGCTTATTAACCCTCAATCCAGAACTGAGGCTACTCTTGTTTCTGGCATACAGTACATTTAAAAGCCTTTGAAAGACGTGGGCACTCACAGAGTATAATTCTGCAGTTGAAATGTTCAGCAACGAGTAAATGTACAGTACTGGAAATCTAAGCAGATTGTGATGAGCAGGGATGGTTATAATACGCTTTATATTAGGGTATAATTCTCCTGCATTGAGCAATGACTTCATTGTCTGCAAAGCAAATTGACATTGTCAAACTGACATCGTCATCATTGACCTTAGTGTTGTTGGATTGTTTGTCCTTGATGAGTCGAGAAGCGTGCCAGCATCGTAGCGGGACTACAAAGACGTTCCCTTCCTTATGTTCAAATTGGCCAGTGGTTCAGATGTCAGCAACTTTGATAAATTGGTGTCTGCCATGGGTGACATTTTCAAAGTCAAGTCCTGAATGTCACTATGGTAATGAGAGACATGATGTTTGGAAACACACATTTGCAGATGCATCATACTGATGCATTGCTGAGAGGTGCTGGGTGCAGGTTCTCCAGGGGTGCATTGCTGAGAGGTGCTCCCTGCCCACTAAGCATTATTGTATTTGCAGGGGACAAAAAGAGCAATATAAACCTCATCGTAATACACTTTCTTGCAAAAAGTAATATTCTGTTTCTTTCAGATGTGTTTTTTGAGTGAGTTCTGGTGACCTTAGGTCATGGAACAGCTTCTTGAAAAAAGTGCACAAAAGCATTCAGAGATCTCCAGTTAAAGAAATGCCTCTTCTTGAAAATGATTAATGAACAACCTATGATAATCAAAACTAGTTCAACAGACAAAGACTCCTTTGTCCGTGTTAGACAAACAACAACAGGAGGAACATCAAACCTGTTTTTAATTAAAAACCTGGATGAAAGATTATTGTCAGCCAACATTTGTCAGTTTGATTGCAGAGCTCAATGTGTCTGTGCTCACCTTTTCAAACAAGCAAACTTCTTCTTTCTTACCCTGAAAGCTCAGCTTTTTATCCCCAGTTGAAGTAATTATCCAGGTCGTTTCCTCCTGCTCAGGGATGTTGACACAAGACATCAGCATCTCATCTTGTCTGTGTTTTACGTTAACAATGAGGATGACAAATGTTTTCCTCCGACCAATGTTTCCCTTCAATGCAATAATCAACAGTGTGAACTCGAGAGTTTGGGGATTAACTTAGAAAACTGTAGCTTTTTAATTTTTCATGAAGGAATTTCCATAAAGTGTGCGTGTGCTTTAAGGGTGTGTCGAGAGAGCTTTAACGGAAAACCTGGCAAGCAGATCATACTCAGTCAGCTGCAGAGAGTCTAAAAGTCATTGGGTAATATCGAATGTGGAAGCGGATTGTTCAATAAACTGAGGAAAAACTAACAGCCAAAACATTTTCAGATGAACCGTCCTGCACCGCACCTCTGCACACATCCACACCCACACCTCCTGGTGTGTAGGTTGGTTTCACCCCCCTGTCAAAACAACACCGTTTCATAGTGGAAACAAGCTGTGCCTCTCCGATAAGGGCCTCAAAACCTTCACAGAGCCAACGATACAGAGTCTATACACACAGCTGGGCTAGCAGCAGCATTAGCATTAATGTGATGCATCCTTAACTTAGCTTACACTAGCTGGAATCTTTTAGGCTGCCTACTTGTGTCCTCCATGCTCATTACTGCTACAGTAAGGCCTGGCTCTCTGAGGCTCCAGGACTTGTCGATCGGATCAAGCTAAGAATAAACCCTGCGCGAGGTCTGTTTTATGACTTTGGAAGGTTTTACAGACTGAGAGCAAAGGAAAGAGTCTTAGTTTAACTGAGTATTGATTGGACATAAGTGAGTCACACCCGGCTTCTTGCTTGCGATGGGGCGGATTGAGGTAAATTAAAGGCACCTTTTAAAAACTGGTTTGGTTAAGGATAACAATATTGAAACAACAACAACGGACGATTGATTATTTTGTGTGAAGTTTGCATACAGTTTATGAAGGGTCTTGAAGAGACCCTTCAGACTCTATAACATGTTTATGTGGTTATTTGGTACACTGGATTAGAAGAAAGACTGCTGTTTTCTGTCAATATGTAGAAGTGGCCAACTGTAATAGCTTGGATATTATCATCATACATACTGATGTCCCAATTGCACACACTGCTGTTCTACTGTATTGATAAAAAAAATTAGGCTTTCCTTTAAACCATTACTTGAGACAGGCAAGTAAACTCTACGGAAAAAGTCCTTACAAATCTATTCGAAACATCTTGTTTAAAAGTTTTAGAAGCATTGCATTGGAAATTGGGTACTGTGACCAATATCTCAAACCTTATTTGTACAAAAATGTCCAGTCCCAACTCCAATGCATGAGCGCTTGTCTCCCTCCTGGTCTGGAATAAATAACATCCCTCATCCAGCTTGTTTTATCTTGAAATGTAGTTGAACAGTCTACAGTGTTCCCTAATAAACCAAGGCAGTCTCCTTATGCAACCTGAGGACATTTCCTTCTGCTTTTTGCCTTCTGTTCAATACACTGTGTCCTGAATAAGCAGCGAAGCACAGCAGTCCTCTGCCTTTATATGACGGAAATGTCAAGTGCTCTCGATTCAGTGTGGCTGATTTATTATCACTCAGATTCAGCCCTTGGGATGTTTATTAGCATTTTGCTTCTCCCCCTATCTTCATCCACCTCACACCTCATAAAAATATGGAGGATATTTGAAGTAGTAGATATGTAATGTAGAAAACTTGGGACTCGGGGCAAATTTAGTTTGATATCCTAAAGCACCTTCCACTTTTATTATTAAGACTGATAAATGGTGAGAAGAAAGCAACATTGTTTTTGTAATGTAACTAGGAAACTCTGGTCCGATTCTTATCTAAGGGAAGGAGTTCAAATCTAGGAGTCTGTCTATCTGTCTGCCTGCCTGTCTATCTGTCTGTCTGCCTGTCTTTCTGTCTGCAGCATTCAAGCACATTTCAACCTAGAGAAAACACCCACTTAAAATGCTGTTTCAGATGTGCATCCCACTATCTGCATCATGGAGAAAATAGGTCTAGGTTCCCCTGTTAGGTCCAATGGCTTCTGGTCAAAGATGGCCGATACATTATTCATCTCAGTGTTTGTGTCTGCATCTGTGTGTGTAAGGGATTGGAGAGAGAGTGATAGAGAGAGAGAAGGACAGAGAGAGGGGAGAGAGACAGTGATAGAGAGAGAGAAGGACAGAGAGAGGGGAGAGAGACAGTGATAGAGAGAGAGAAGGACAGAGAGAGGCAGAGAGACGGACAGAGGGAGCACTATATATAGAGCCTGTTGGATGGATGACTCTGCCCTCTGTGTAAAGCCTCCAGCCTGGTTCTCACAAACACAGGGAGCAGGACTTGGCATAATATTTTTGGGAGACAGAGAGAGAGTCGTTCCTCAATATGACAGGAGCGAGCTGCAGGCGGGGGTGAAAACGAGGAGCTTTAACCTTTTTATCGGGTCCAGGAGACCAGGAGGAGTCTCAGGCAGACATCACAAGAGTCTCTCTTTTCCTCTCTCTCTCGGTGTCTCCTGATGCCTCACACACACTCTCAACAGCCTGCACACACAGGGTTGTATTCAGACACAGACATTAGCACACCCTCCTGCTCTTTCGCTCTCCATCTGCGCACTCTTGCATCAGGGAGCAAGGGCAAGCCGCTTTGCGGGTGTAGACAACAGGAAGAGGATATTACCTTTCTCCTCTAAAAGTGATTACAATTCCACTCTAAAATCCTCGCCCTTGATTATGATAGGAGGTTGCTGCTGTTGGTATTACTATGGTCAGTTTTTTTTATGGAGATGTGCGGAGCTCTTTCTGGAAGATGTGTGTAAAGGGGTCAGATTGCCAAACAGCATTAATCCAACTCTTAACCCTCAACTGACCGATCGCATCATTCAGACCCTAACCTGCAGAGTTGGTGACCTTGAGCAGAAAATCCCGGCAGGTGTTCGCAGACACAGAGGCCCCCAGGTGATCCATCCCAGACAGGGGCCCCCAGGTCATCCATCCCAGACAGGGGCCCCCAGGTGATCCATCCTAGACAGGGGCCCCCAGGTGATCCATTCCAGACAGGGGCCCCCAGGTGATCCATTCCAGACAGGGGCCCCCAGGTGATTCATCCCAGACAGCTCAGAAGCTCAGGAGCCACAGAAACACAATGCTGATTGTAACTTCCATCCATACACGCAGCGGAAACAGACAGAAATACAATATAAATAGCCTGACAACCAAGTGAGGGGTTCAGAAGGTTTATAAATAATGAGCCGCCTGGCAACAAACAGACAGCGAACAGCGTTACTGGAGGTGTTATACGGGTTGGTGTGGTTAATGAGGCTACAGAGAGCAGAGAAAACAAACACAAGCAACATCGCAAAATGATGTTGATTTTAGGGGAAAGTCTCCCCTACAGATTCCTTCTACCAACAACCCCCCCCCACCCCCCGTTACTGATCCAGCATATTAATGTGTCTCCCCACTCCAAGGACAAGTCGGCAGGCGGGGGGGGGGGGGGGAGGGTAGTAAGGAGACTAGCCTTAAGGATATTTATCTTTAAATTACATTCCCCAATTAAAGGACTTGCAAGGCAAATACTGCCACTAACAAGCAATGGGTTTCTTACTTGCTCGGGGCTCAGTGTGTGAGATGGATGGTTTGTGATTCCACTCTGTCAGAGGCTTCACACAATGTGACGGAGGCCTGGAACCCAGAGGGCCTGACGGAGGCCTGGAACCCAGAGCGCCTGACGGAGGCCTGGAACCCAGAGCGCCTGACGGAGGCCTGGAACCCAGAGGGCCTGACGGAGGCCTGGAACCCAGAGGGCCTGACGGAGGCCTGGAACCCAGAGCGCCTGACGGAGGCCTGGAACCCAGAGGGCCTGACGGAGGCCTGGAACCCAGAGCGCCTGACGGAGGCCTGGAACCCAGAGTGCCTGACGGAGGCCTGGAACCCAGAGGGCCTGACGGAGGCCTGGAACCCAGAGCGCCTGACGGAGGCCTGGAACCCAGAGTGCCTGACGGAGGCCTGGAACCCAGAGGGCCTGACGGAGGCCTGGAACCCAGAGCGCCTGACGGAGGCCTGGAACCCAGAGGGCCTGACGGAGGCCTGGAACCCAGAGCGCCTGACGGAGACCTGGAACCCAGAGCGCCTGACGGAGGCCTGGAACCCAGAGTGCCTGACGGAGGCCTGGAACCCAGAGCGCCTGACGGAGGCCTGGAACCCAGAGGGCCTGACGGAGGCCTGGAACCCAGAGCGCCTGACGGAGGCCTGGAACCCAGAGTGCCTGACGGAGGCCTGGAACCCAGAGCGCCTGACGGAGGCCTGGAACCCAGAGCGCCTGACGGAGGCCTGGAACCCAGAGCGCCTGACGGAGGCCTGGAACCCAGAGCGCCTGACGGAGGCCTGGAACCCAGAGCGCCTGACGGAGGCCTGGAACCCAGAGGGCCTGACTTCCTGTGCCTCAAGTGAACATACCTCGGCTTCTTCTTCTGCGTGCAGCTATCTTGCAATTGACGTCTCTATATTACTAGGCTCATCGTTTGATGTTATAGTTGATATTTGTCTGCTATCAGCTTTATTGTGTCAGGTCTGTACTGTCAAGCACATTCCTTTCATTCAAGCCAGTTACTTCTACATCAGGGACAAGCAAGATATAGTTGACAAGCTCTGTATAGTCTTTTGTATGCCGATCGAGGGAGTAATGGTTTTTCACGAGTAAAAGAACAAAGCACAATGATGGCAAGCTTGTTTTTCTACAAATAGTGACATGAAAATTGTGAATAACGGTTTAACTTCTCCACCATATTGTTTCTATTTTCTATGTGGGCTCCAAATTGGGCTCCAATATCACAGCTCTGCTTCACGCAATCAAACCCCCTAGTCTTTTTTATTTTGCATTGTCAAGATTAAACTTACTCATGCTGTATTAAACACATTCTCTGATTCTAGAATTGGAATGAGACCAAAAATATTTACAGCTGTCAACAGATGAACTGGTCTGTTAGCTTGTTACACTGAAAGTGGGCTGTCAACTAAGACGTGTTTAGATGTCAACCGACCTCGAGTCCCTTGAGGGGTGGGGGGGGTGAGGGGGGGGGTGAAGGATGGGCGGAGGACGGCAGACTGGGTATCGATCTGCAGAGCGCCTGTCCTTGTGTCCACTCATTTGTGACAGATCAGTGAAACGTGTCGTGGAGACATGGGTGCAGCAGGATATTTTCATACGAGATGGTAACACAAGATAACGGTCCATCTCTAAAGAAACCTCAGCCTCCAGGAGGCCTTGTAGAAAAACACTGGCGAGAAAACAGATTATTTGCTGTAGAATATCTCTGTGCGAACGACTGTTCACTGGTCTTTTATGTGGGCCCTAGTTCCGGAGGTTTGTGTTGGCTTTACCAGCCTTCACACAGAGAGGTCAAACGATTCCCCTCAGTGCAATCACAAAACGGCTGTTCCAGTCTTCAACAATAGCAACATCCATGTTTTAGTCCCACTTCCTCTCATTCAGCTCTTTCTTTTTCTCTCTTTTTTTTTGTATAAAAAAAAAAATATATATATTGGAAGTAAGACTTTATAAACATTCAACAAATATAATAATTGTAGCTGCTTTCTTTAAGTATAACTTATTTTAGAGTTCTCTTCCCCTGGAACAGATTTCATGTTCCAAATGAGGGGGGCTGTCGCTGTCTTGGTGTGTGGGGTTGCATCAAATTCCCCTTTTTTGCTCTGTTAAATTGCTGCACCAGTCCACACTTGACCGGTGGGGATCTCATTCTATTATGACTGTAACTGTTAGCTGCTCCTGGCATTCTCTAATCCCTGCTCTCCTCTCTCTGTCCCCCCCCACACACATCCCTTGTGGTGTGGGGGGTTTGAGTTGTCAGCATCTGCCTGGTCGTCGGTCAGCCAACACTGGACCTGGTCGCGAGTCTCCCGGTCCTGTCCTACATCTATAAAGTTGAATAATGGATTTTGGTGTTTTAAAAACCCATCGACACTGTATGACTATGTTTAGCCTGTGTTCTGCTCCTCTCTCCCACCAACCGTCTCTGGAGGAGGGGATCCCTCTCTGAATTGCTCCTCCCAAGGTGTCTTCCATTTTTTTTTCTCCTGTTGAGAGTTTTTTTGGGAGTTTTTCCTTGTCTTCCTTGAGGGTTTAGGTTGGTTGAGAGGCAGTTCTATGGGCATATGTGAAGCCCTCTGTGACATGCTTGCGTGTAAAAAGGGCTATACAAATAAATTTGATTTGATTTTGATTTGAGCTGCTATATTATGGAAGCAAATCGTTACCAAAATTCTAATGCAAATGCATTTCCAGAATTGCATTTGCATTTTAAGAATGTGGTTGCATTATTTGACTCATAAATGTAATTAGTAATCAATCATCCTATTTGCATTTTAATTTTCTTCTTCAAGAGTGCTCAATCTTTCACTTAATTAAAATGAAAAAGAAATAGACATTTGAGATTTAATTTTCAAAATATGCCCCAGCAAATAGATACCAAAATTCAATTTGAAATGTAAAATTTGAAAATTCAAATGCATTTCCAGAAATGCATTTTCATTTTAAGAACGTGGCTGCAAAATCGTGACCACAATTCAAATTCAAATGCTTTCCAGAAATGCATTTTCATTTTCAAGAACGTGTCTGCAAAATCGTGACCACAATTCAAATTCAAATGCATTTCCAGAAATGCATTTTCATTTTAAGAACGTGGCTGCAAAATCGTGACCACAATTCAAATTCAAATGCATTTCCTGAAATGCATTTTCATTTTAAGAACGTGGCTGCAAAATCGTGACCACAATTCAAATGCATTTGCAGAAATGCAAAATGAACGAAAAAGCATTCTGAGCGGCGCAGCAGAGTGACGTCAGTAGCCGCTCTTCTTCAGCTCCCTGCTGACCGAGCTACCCATCTTGTTAGGTAGGGGGCGGTGTGCACATCTGCATTGCATTACATTGCAAATGTGCCAGGAAATTGATTGAATTGCCGGGTCTTTAGAGGACGCATCACAGACTGAGCAACTTGATGTCAAACAATGACTAAAACAGTGGCAGAGCTACTATTAATGTGTAAATCTGTGACGGCAGAGTATGCAGCCAAGCTCTCTATGACTTGTTCTACTCGGTCACGGGCATCAGACTCAGATATATTATTAGATTCTACCTGCTCAGCTAATTCTAACAGTGTTTGCACAATTTGAGGGAGCGCCATGATCTGTGATGCGTCCTCTAAAGCAGCGGTCCCCAACCTTTTTTGCGCCACGGACCGCTTTCATGTAAGACATATTTTCACGGACCGGCAGGGACGGACTGGGAGGAAAGATAGGCCCTGGACAGCTGCGCTGCTAATGCATGTACATTCTGGGTTTGATGTGATCCTAGTTAGTGACTTCCACACCTAATGCGAGCGCGCGGAGCGCGCGAGAAAAATAGTTTAGCTGATTTTAGCGAAAAATCGTTTTTGGAGTTTTATGTAAAATAAACAGCCGTTTTTTCAATTGACAAAACCATGTCTAGTGAATGTGATGTATTTTTGTGTCTTAATTTTTCAGTCCCATCTTTAAGTTTCTTAGCCTGGTTTTCCATCGTTATTATATTGTTACTAGCTAGCTTTCGATGTGTCAGTCCCTCTGTTGTGTGTGACTATAAGCTACGACAGTGACACCCGAAGTGCGTTCCTTATATCCAGTTTAGGCCTATTCCATAATTTTGTTTGATTGCTGTCACGGCAGAAAATCCTGCTTGATGTTGGAAATGGAAGCAGGGTTTTCAGTGCTTTAGTGGCGATCTCAGGATAGCCTTCATCCAAAACACAGATAGAGTTGTTGTCTCAAACAGGCTCCATTGAGTGGTAACTATCACTTGTCATGTGTCAAGAGGAAGAGACGCGCATGATACCGCTCAATAAAGCCCACAAACTTGCAAAAAAATAAGTAAACACACGTCTTTGCAGAGCTTTTTTGCACAGGGGAACAGGCCCGCGGAGAAGGAGAGAATCAGAATCAGACTCTGATAATCAATTAAAAGGAAATAATGTTATTAATTCTTTTTTGTGCGGCCCGGTACGAAATGACCCACGGATCGGTATCGGTCCGCGGACCAGTGGGCACCGGTTGGGGTACGCTGCTCTAAAGACCCGGCAATTCAATCAATTTCCCGGCACATTTGCAATGTAATGCAATGCAGATGTGCACACCGCCCCCTACCGAACAAGATGGGTAGCTCGGTCAGCAGGGAGCTGAAGAAGAGCGGCTACTGACGTCTCTCTGTTGCGCCGCTCAGAATGCTTTTTCGTTCATTTTGCATTTCAGCAAATGCATTTGAATTTGAATTGTGGTCACGATTTTGCAGCCACGTTCTTAAAATGAAAATGCATTTCAGGAAATGCATTTGAATTTGAATTGTGGTCACGATTTTGCAGCCACGTTCTTGAAAATGAAAATGCATTTCTGGAAATGCATTTGAATTTGAATTGTGGTCACGATTTTGCAGCCACATTTTAAAAATGAAAATGCATTTCTGGAAATGCATTTGAATTTTCAAATTTTACATTTCAAATTGAATTTAGGTATCTATTTGCTGGGGCATATTTTGAAAATTAAATCTCAAATGTCTATTTCTTTTTCATTTTAATTAAGTGAAAGATTGAGCACTCTTGAAGAAGAAAATTAAAATGCAAATAGGATGATTGATTACTAATTTCATTTATGAGTCAAATAATGCAGCCACATTCTTAAAATGCAAATGCATTTCTGGAAATGCATTTGCATTTGAATTTTGGTAACGATTTGCTTCCATACTATATATATTACTATGAAATGTATTCTACTAACATACCAATTGAATTCCTAACTGTCATGCTATGGTCAGAATTTAATCATTATGCCATATACTGTGAATACATTGAGTTTGTAAATATATATCCGTGTAGATGATCATCTTGATTGACCTCATTTTCCCACAGGACCTAGGTGATATCGGAGGAGACACTAACTGGAAGGGGATAGCCATCTCCCTGCTGGTCATCATCCTCGTGCTGTCGCTTATAGGGCTCGCCATCGTTCTCCTGTCAAAAGGTGAGGAATGGACATTCACATGCTTAATAATTCATCCCAATCAATGTTAAACTTGTAGAACTGATATCAGAAAGCCTTGGCTTTAAATACGTCCGAGTCATTCATTTGCAGACACAGGTTGACTCGACCTTCTTGCACGGAGTTGGATCTGCATGAATGTTGTGTGTTCCCAGACGACGGGTCTACATCCTTGGGGAGCCAGCTGACGCTCGACGACTTGTTTCAGAAAAGCTTCCAGGTTCACAACCCTGATGCTGTGTGGATTAATGGTGAGTGTATTCTGTACGTCTGAGCCAATTCATACTTCATTCCAACTCATTCCACTTGAAGAATGTGAACAAATGTAATTTCCCATCTTTAGTTTAATGGTTCCACCTGTAAGTAAATGCCAATCATCAAATGAGATACCCATGCTGTTCAGTTTTCGTTTAGGGATAAGTTCTAATATATAATAACTTCTGTCCGGTGAAAATGTATTGTCTTTTGCTCAATTACCTATCACAAACATCTGCTCCTGTAACAACAATGGAAGATTGCAAAGTCCATAAGTAAACATTTAAAAGGGTTTGTACAAATGTGGAGTTACTGTTGTTATTATTATTCAGACACAATATAAATTGTTTCTGCAACGCTCTGGAGTCAATTTCCTTGTGAGCAAAGGAGGTTAAAGGAGGGTCAGTGTTAGGGTTAAGCTTAAAGATAGGGCCGGAGTTAGTGTTAAGGTTTAGGGTGAAGGTCAGGGTTGGTGTTAAGGTCAGATGCAAACAACTGTGCAGAATGTTGGACGCAAATTGGAAAGCAATCACATGCTGGTAGGACATGTGCGTTCACATTTCAAATGCCAAACTTGAGTTGTCTTGTATAAGCAAAACATTGAGAATAAGAGACTTTATTGAGCTACAGTTACTATGCTCCCCAGGATGTTGTGGGCCTGATCCATTTTCCCCTTGTTCGCTCTTTACGAGGAATGTACTGTACTATAAAACGTAAACCATTTGAGGGACGCCATCTGTAATCATTAATGGCTCAAGATCTGGCAGATCAGAAGGGACTTCATGATCTATGTTAAAGGCACCTAGCTGCCAAGATTTTGAACACGTACCGAGTGACAGAAGGGTGCTCATGTTTCTCACTTCATTTGAGGCTCGTTGGTTTATCCGTCTTAGCTACCGTTAGCATTAGCTGCCATGTTAGGTGGGGAGTCAGGTGGCTGAGCGGTTAGGGAACCGGGCTAGTAATCATAAGGTTGCCAGATCGATTCCCGGCCATGCCAAATGACGTTGTGTCCTTGGGCAAGGCACTTCACCCTACTTGCCTCGGGGGGAATGTCCCTGTACTTACAGTAAGATTTGATTGATGTTCCGTACAAACCATTTGAATGTAATAGTTTTGAGGGAGCTTTATGACACATTTTCAACTTATTTTCCACTAGCGAGGCGGCTGTGCAACTCTCATTAAAGTGGTCATGCCTTTTTTAATCTTTACCATTTTTGCTTCCTAGTCGTCTTTTATTGGTTTGTTATGGAGCACAGCCGTGTTTATGCAGTCTTACAAACTTACGCTCAAACGTTGTTGATGTGTAAAGCTGAGGGTAAAGCCGTTATGTAACCTTTCCAGCGGCTACTGTTCTGTATAGTCAAGTGGAGACTTCCCTCCACACGTCATGAATAACGCATCAGGAATCGCGGCATTCATGACAGAGCGCTTCCTCCCCTTCTGAGTATTCTTGTCAAAGAGTGGAAGTCAGATCGTTGGTATAGGTGGTGTCAGACTGTCACCGCTCCACCCTCAGTCTTCTGACAGGTGAGGCCGCCTCCTCCCAGGCATGCTCTGTTCCTGGCTCCTCAGAGATGGGCCTTGTCATTCATCCTTAAGAGAGCTCCCGTCGTCACCGCCGGAGCGCACACCCTTGAAGAGCTTCTTCTTCACTGGCACACCTCAGAAACAAGCCCTCCATTACATTATTCATACATCAAGACACTCCCATAGCAGGATAGGATTGTAAAAGTCTAGAAATATGGAATGTGTTTTTTTTTATGGGGTTTGTACACCTACAATATACAATAGATATTCAGGCCATCACTTTCAATAAGAATTTGTTCTTAATGATCTTTGCCTGGGTAAATAAAGAAAAAAAGAAAAATAAACAATAAATGTTAGCTGATGATTATTCCTTGGTTTTGAATGTGGTCCTCTGGGAGTGGTACAGCAGTTAAGAAATGCGCTGATGGACTGTCGACCAACTAAAATCTACAACCATTAGGACTGCTTTACAATTTAGAGGATATTTTTAGGATGCATTACAAATGGCCCATAGAGAAAGCATTTCCGTTCTTGCAGCATTTCTGCATTTATTACAGAAAGTGTGCTGCACAACCTTGACCTGACAAATATTTCAAACTTTTGTCTAAAACTTTGAAATCAGAGAAAAACACAAAGAAAAAAAAAAATCTTATTCCATGACCAGATGTCCATGCTTAATGAGTTGATCTCCAGATGCCTGTTCGTCACTGGTGAGCTAAATACGCACTGATCCCACTGAACTCAGCAGAGTCCTGGTATTTCTCTACTTTTACCGCCAAACCTTCTTATTTTCACACAGTGAACGTGACAATTATGCCAGAGCAGAACCAGCTGGTCCAATTCAACACTGCATACGACACATTTCACTGCTGTGGCGACACTCCGTTCAAAACATCTGCCTCAACCTTGCACTTCAATTCGTTAATAACACCAAGATGAAATAGGAGGGCTGGTTTCAAAAGTAATAGCTGTTGTGGATCCCGATCTGCGGAAGAATGCAATGAAATGGGGCGTCAGGTGGCTGAGCGGTGAGGGAAGCGGGCTAGTAATCTGAAGGTTGCCAGTTCGATTCCTGGTCATGCCAAATGACGTTGTGTCCTTGGGCAAGGCACTTCACCCTACTTGCCTCGGGGGGAATGTCCCTGTACTTACTGTAAGTCGCTCTGGATAAGAGCGTCTGCTAGATGACTAAATGTAAATGTAATGTAAATGGAGCTCCTCTTATACTTCTGTCACCACGCTTTGCAACGCCTATGGAATGGAGAGGAGAGTGTGCTCTACAAACACATGTTGTTGCCATTGTGTCTTTAATGTGCTTGATAGCATTTTGTGTTCCTGAACAAAACATGCTGGGTACATTTATATTTAGTCATTTAGCAGACGCTCTCATCCAGAGCGACTTACAGTAAGTACAGGGACATTACGAGCCCGATTCCCTAACCGCTCAGCCACCTGACTCCCACACAGGGGAGGGTATGGTAATATGAACAGGTGGGAGAAGCAAGCGGATGTTACAGAGGTCAGCATGGAATCTGAGTCGCACATATACATGAGTCTACCGCAAACTGGAATACTACATTAACAAATCTCACATCTTGGTAAATATATTTGCTTGGTTACATATTTACAACAGTTTAATTATAAATGTTTGGCGTCCAATGGGGAAAACCTGTACTGATTAATACAGCAACTGTCTTTACAGAGAGGAATTGTTCAAGATGTAACTGTTTTGTTATATTACATAAAGGCTTTGATGAGGCACAGATGCACATGAGCTTGGCTACGTCTGCTGTGGTGGTAAGGAGACAGAACGTCAGGGCCACAGCAGTGCCTCTCCTACATGCCATCTGTCACTGTCTGGTGTTGGCAAAGACTAGTCTATTTCTCAACTATGTGAAAAAATGACCTGCTCTTTAAGAAATCTTTCCATTGTTCATGGCTCAGGTGACAGCAAATATGATTTTTGTGTTAAATGTTTGATGTTAATTAAGGGTGCACAAACAGCTACGGATTGGTTGTCACTTCCACTGAAAACAAAAAAGTCCCATAGACGACAACAATATGAAAGCTGTCGAAGAAGACTTTGATGTGCCAATTCAGTGAACGATTCCATCCTCTAGAGACAATCATATGTAATGAATCACCGGTTTGTGACTCTACTGTATATGCAAATACATTTACGCCAAGTAACTGTGAATCTTAAATGTAATTTACGGCAAAACCCCTGCAGAGCACCAGAGGGGTTAAGTATGCCCATAGTCCCAATAACAAAGACTGTAATCTGAAATATTACAGTTGGTGATCTGCTTGCCAAACAGCTATTGCTCACAAAACAAGCTTCCTCAGTTTCGCCACCCTCCTACCCAATGTTGAAGCCTCAGGACTAGAATAGATGCAAATTTGAGGTGAGGGACTTTCAAAGGATTCGGACCCATCAAAGGAATTAATAAAATCTCATCCTGAAGTTGGTTTCGTATTAGATTTTGAATCCCGTCATATTTTTGACGGTTGAAGTGATATTTTGCCGTGACAAGTAGTCACTGATATTTGCTGAGAAAAACAACATATTCTACAGCTCGTCAAGTGCTTTTACTCCACAGGGGGTACTGGTGGTGACAGTCTGACTCCAATCCATCTGACTGCTTGCTTAACTGTGTGTGAGTGTGTGTGTGTGAGTGTGTGTGGGGGGGGATTGCAACATCTCATGATGATAAACCGCCAAGGTGTACACACTAGTAACCGTCCCCATGCTGTAATTGTCACTGTGGGTTGTACAAAGCAAGAACCTGTTTTTCATGTTGATAGTTGATGTTTCAAGCATTGACTTTCAAACTAAATATGTAAACCACCCAACACAAACACACATCTCTTCATCTCTCTGGTAGAGGAGGAGATCATCTTCAGAAGCTGTGACGGTGATGTCTTGAGAGTGAACACACAGAGCAATGACACCGACCTCCTGCTGAAAAACACCACCTTTGTGAGTACTCTGCCTGTGAAGTCGGGATGCCCTGGGCTGCATCCTGACTCGCTACCCAGGGATTGTACATGTACCTTGGCTGCTGCTACCCCCAGACGCCCCCTTCACGGAGGGGCTGCTGGAAGAGGCATCTCCCCATGTTGGACAGATTTTATTTCTCCCAAAAACATACACTGTTTGGGATGACTGCTGTGTGGTACATTTAAGATATAAAACAAGTGTTCTACAGTGGGCCTGTGCACCAAGTACAAGAGAAAAGTGTTTACACACTTTTCAGTGTAAAGGTCACAATGGGTTGATATTATAGAGAGTTGACATTAAAAGGTCTGTAAATGATATTTCCACTGTATGCACTCATGGCCTTTTATTGATATATATATATTTGTTTTTTGTTTTTTACAGGCAACATTTAAGGCATCTAAGTTTTCAGTATCTCCAGATCTGAACTTTGTCCTTCTGGGATATGACGTGAAACAGGTCAGTAACTCAGTAATATTATAAATCATACAATAACATCAACACAGTTTTATGTATTTTACAGTATATCCAGAAAGTCCAAAAAGTATTGCATCATTTATTTGCCAATCAAGCAATGTTAAAGGCAAGTAATTATTTTATACTGGATTTTATTTGAGATGAATAGAAGAATAGTTTGTACTTTTGCAGTATGCGCTTGAGGTTGCAAATACTTTTGGTCTAAAAGCATTGGCATGACTTTATATAATTTGTCCTAATTCAAGGGAGAGTTTTTGGGAATATCTGGAAAAAAGGATTTATTGCTGTAATTGTTCAATGCGGATCAAAGCATTTTGTTTTCTAAGAATGATAGAGAACATAATTAATGATGAGTACCTACAATCTTCCACTACATGGGATATCAATTCATAATAGTACAAATTTATGCAGAGATAGATCCTTGACTTTGTTCTTTCCCTTTGAAGTTTGAGGTTATTATTTGGCCCTGTCATTCAGCAGCTAGACATCTCATTCAGATGGTTATGAGATGGATTATTAGCATTAAAATCGTTTTTTTTTTTCATTTTACTTTATAATCGTGTTGTATAAAAGCCACTTACTAGTGGAAATCTGTGGCCATGTTCATATAGTCAAGTGGTCTTGTTGAAATGCAAGTCTTTGTATAATTATCTGAATTTGAATCCTCCTGGGTTGAAGGGTGAGACAAGATCTAAGGCACTGGGCAGCAGTGTTCTGGTCTCCTTTGAGGACTTGTTGTACAATGTGTTTGTAGTCCTGCTGTGTAGACCTCAAGAATACATCACCAAGCAGCGCTTCAGCCGTCCTGTTCAAGTATTCAACGTCTATCTCCTAATACCCCTGGTAGATTTGTCCAGGTTACTGTCTACGCATTTTACCCACTTCTAAATGTTCAAAGGCCTAAAACATAACCCTCAACCTTATGAAGCAGCATTTAGTATTACCATGCAGCATTTAGCTAGAATGGTCGATAATGAGGAGTACAAGGAAGGGTTTTAAGACGAGCTCTTCTCTAACTAAGCTGAAAATAGATCATGTAATTCTTCTAAGCAAAGGATTTTTTGCTCCTTCATACAACGGTCCTTGTAGGAAGAAGTGTATGCATTTAGCAAGAATAGAGGGACTGGTAATGCAGTGCGTGGCTCTAATGGCATATCTGTAATAAAATCTCAGATAATGCTCCGTGGTGAATAGGACCTTGCTTTGAGGTTATGATGTACAATTCCAACCATTAACTTCTTAAAATATGGATATATATATATATATATATATATATTTCCTTTTTTTTCAATGAACAAAACAGCTTTCAAGTTTGACCTTGCTTTGCTAAATGGATTCGGAATATTTTTATTTATTTAAGACATTAATAATAAAAAAGATAGCACAAAATCATGTTGTCTCAGAATCTTCTTATAGACCCTAATAATTAGTATATACGTTATTGATAAGTATAAATTAATAATATTATGTCTGACCATGTGGAAAATGGGACATCTTAAAACTAATGTATATTTAATTTGATTGTGATGATCAAAACCGGTATCAAGACTCACATTCAATGATAATTGCTTTCTTTCTGAACCACACATTTTGATAAACAACCCATTTCAGTCTGTTTATTCCAGTGGATTCATATGAGTTCTGTCTGGGGGTCAAAAGGTGGAATGTGACTGGAATGATACCGACAGGACAGTAATCTAATTCAGAGACAGACAGACGGACGGACAGACATCAAAGAAACTGCAATCCAATTTATAAATCTTCTGAAAGTTTTGTGATTAAGGTTAACAACTGTCAAAACAAAGAAATAATAATCTCCCAAACCAACATTGTATTTCAAATGTGTTGGTTTGACATTATTGTAGCAGTGGCACTTCTGGTTGGTTTCCTGTGCTTGTAGCAACAACACAGCACCCTGAGGACCAGCCAGAGCCCCCCCCCCCCCCCCCCCCCCCCACACACACACACACACACACACACAGACAGACACTCGCAAACAGGGGATCAGCTGTCTGCCTATAGCGGCTCACTCCAAAATGGCTATAACTCAAAACAAACTGGAACTTTCTGTCTCAGCTCAGCCACGTTTTGCTCAATCCAGTCCCACGTTTATTGTTGTGTTGGGGGAGAAAGCAGGGGTGTGTGTGTGGCTGTGCTGGTCTTATTGGACGGTGTAAGGAGGCTGGTGGCTCAGGCTCTCAGCTGATGATCCAGGTGTTGACCACTAACAAGGCCCAGCTAGGGTGCAGCTAGGGTGCTCCAGAGGCAGGTTCTATCTGGCTGGGGGATTTATTTTGTCCCAAAGCATGAAAAGAAAACACTCAGTATGACCTACTGCTGCGGTTCCCTATTCAGACAAAGGAGATAAAAATAGATTTTTGGAGAAAAAAAACACATTACCATCTCGGAAGGACTGATTTGAAAAATGACTGTGCAATACCTGGCTGTTAACCATTGACCATTCATAGCAACACAATAAAACTGTTATTTGCAATTTAAAAATTACCAGTTATTTTTTAGTGACACTATAATGTTTAATCCCAGTGCAAAAATTGTACAAAGAAAGAGGGAAATGCATAGGAAAACAATGCATACAGTAATGGCATAATTTGGAGGAAAAACGTGTTTAAATTCAAGTAACATCGGCCGCCTTTTCCTTCTTTCTCAGTTCATAACTACAACTGTAGATTTAAATAGCGAGCACGGTGTCACTATGTGCGTGTTCCTTTAAAATCTGCATGACTAATAACTGCTGTGATGTTCGAGGAATTTGGTTGTAAGTAGCTCTGCTAAATGACAACGTGAAGAATGAGGTTAGCGGTAAATCATGTAAATTACACTTCCTGTAAACAAGTAAAAAGTGATAGAGTGGCTAAGTGCTTGCATGAGACACATTTGCATCTGAGATAGATTTCAACACTAACTAGAGGGTACAATTTATGGGGAAATTGTGAGATGTGCTTGCGTCAGTTGCATCAAACATCTAAACATTTGGTTTGGAGAAAGACGATCTTTTTCATGGGTGGTGGTAGACTACATTGCAAGGAACTGTTGCGACCAAATCCAATGATTCACTACAGTATAGTGAATGCGATCGATCATTAGAAGGGGGGTTGGGACAATAAATTGCATTTGTTCTGCAGGTTGGCCGCTATAAAAAATGAAGGAAATCGCTCAATAATGTATCCTCCATATCTATACCTGTTTCTTCTCTATCGCATCGGAACACAGGCTTTCGTGGCTTTCAGCTTGTTCGTAGCGTCGTAATCACGGCAGAGATGCGTGATCCGTCCGTGCTGAGAAGATAAGGGACCCTGAGCTCTCAGGTGCGGATCTAAAGATAGAAACGGGCTGCGCGCACACTCGGAAAACTCATTATCATTGCGGTATAGAGAAGGGCATTTGTTATACCTGCTGTCTCAAAAGGACAACAGTCCCCCCGCATATCACAAAGGTATATCTTTCTTTGTGTCGACAGAAACATTTTTGAGACCAACACTTGTCTATACGATCCGGTAGAAATCTGAAAACAATCCCTACTACAGGAATGGAATGCACATTTTGTGAGGAAGCATTATGGAAAATAACATCGTGGAAGGAATGTATTAAAGAGTCCTTTCGTTACATTCAAAGCGCATACTTTCCCCAAATATTTAGATTGTTTTCATGTTTTGAGACCTTGTAGCCTATGGACTCTTGGAGTTGTTTGAAGAATAGAAGTAACATAGGTTCAAATCTGGCATAGTAGATACAGTAGATATTTGTAAATCACCTTTTTTTGTTGCTCATATATATATATGAGCACCCTATATAGGCCTAGTTGAACAATTCACAGCCTTTTATATACATTCCTTACTATGATTTAGTAATGGAATAGTATCTAGCTGTATGAAGATGAACAGATCCTGCTATGTTTACACCAAGAATGTAAAGAAAGATAATGTCATCATTTCTAAAAGCTGCCTGGTCAATCTGCCTCACGGGGTACACCTCTTTGGGAAAATGTCTGTCCCCGAACGCGGGCCTCCCCCACTCACCGTCCTCATTACGGGCTAGTAGTACTGCAACAACCACCCCCAGATCCAACGCTTTCTGGACCGATATTAAATATTATCAGTGGCCTCAGTTTTTGTTGTTCCGGGAGAAACCCCTCTGAGAGCAGGGTTACTCTACACTTCATACCACAGAAACATCTCTCGGCCAGATGGTCTGTAATGTTATGCATCTGCCTTTGAATGAATGAAGGCATGCTGCAAGAGGACTGACACAGCGTACTGTACATGCAGCGTCCACGTCACATGACACGAAATGAACATATTTGTTTGAGTTGCGTCCACGGACAAAAGGCTTGTTGATGGTTATGATAAGGGTCATTATCGTAGCGGCGCCGCAACGGGATTGGAGAGGTGGTTGGTGGGATGCAGACAGCCTCATGTGCCGGGGCTGAGCTCCTCTGAGATGGGCTGAGCAGATGTGTTCATCGTCAAGGAGAGAGGAGCGCTCCATGTAGACTAATGACCTGTCTCTGCATCAGCGTCTCACATTGCCTTATGAATCCATCATAATGCAGCTGCCGTTTTGCAGCATAATGCTGTGTCGCCGTAGCTCGTGGTGTTAGTACGTGTGGACGTTGTTGGGAATTGTTCCTGTTTAATCAGAAGGGCATAGTTGGATGAATGGAAGTGGATGTGTTTTTGAGATCATATTTGTAGCGGTGTGCTGCATCATGCTGTGTGTTGGTGCGTGCAGGACTGTATCCCTGGGCTGTGAGACTTTTAGGATTTTCCTCATCTCCTTGTTTATAAACAGTAAATTTAGCAAGCTTACATGTTCATTGGCGTGGTAAAATTATTATTATTACCATTGTCATCAACACTTTTTGTTCTTGAGGCCAACATAATATTACCTATGGTACATTTGAAAAAGGAAATTTAAGGTGACATTACAATAGCAATAAGCTATGGGTATACGCTGGCTAGAACTTATTGAACCTGAGATGAATATAGAGCCACATTTTCAATATCCACACATTCATCCAAAGCAAATGTCATTGCACAGCTCTTCCATCTGTGAAAACTGAAATTTAAAGCATGTTTCAAATTTTTCATTGTGAAGTATCTGGCAGGTTATAAACAAAAGATTTGAGTCTAATTCTTGATTCGTTATTCCTTTCCCATAGGCTTAAAGTGGTCCACATTCATCATGTTTTACCCACCAGCTACCATCACTCTCTTCAGACATCCACTTCAGCCTTCTTCATCATAAAAAACACCAACAAACTCAGTCTCCATTTTCTGATCTTCACAACTCATAGTTCCTCCCTCACGGTTAAGCTGTCTGTGTTGACAGCCTTATCAAAAAATCATCACTTATCAAAGTGTCAGTTGAATAAACTAGAAGGCAGTTTGACAGAGGACAAGCCTGTTTTAGTAGTCAGATTCTCCGGTGAGTCACGCAGGCAAGGCCCAGATTAAGACTGAAGGCTTCTGCCTCAGCCAAGCAGACTTCATATCCACAGGCATTTGAGCTTCGGTTAAAGCAACTGGAACGCCTCTGTATTTGTCAGTGCGCTCCAGGGTGAGCCCACAGTAATATTGTTATGCAAATACAATCTCTGATTATCTGGCAGAGCCACTCAACTATAGGACCATTATCTCCACAGATGATGAAATCAAAGGTTGATGAATGATTATTTTATGATAATGTCCTTTTTATACGAGCTTCAATTGGAATTGCGAGGTTGTCTGTCCACCCCAGTCTCTACTACTTTGAGTGTAGATAACTGCTTTACCAGAAAACAGCCCCAAATCAATATTTTAACAAACATATGAATTATGTTTAGGTTGTGGGGAAAATGTTACGAGGAAAAGAATGTGATGCAGAGAAAGTCAACCATAAACCAACCCTAAAAAAAAGTACAATTCCATTGGAAAAATACATTCTATTCATTTTTATTCTGTTCATTTAATTCAAGGTGTTCCGGCAATCCTTTCTTGCACCCTACTTGATCTACAACTTACATACCAGGTACAGTATGTTTTGCTTTCAGGCTATTTACAGCAGCATTGTTATTGTCCCTTACATTTACATGGTAAATATGTAATTATTGACAGTTCTGACATTTCTGTTTGAAAGTTGACAGATGTCACGGTTTACATTAATAATGGGCTGTTTACTCAACATCAACTGCTAAGAATGCAAAGATGTTTGAAAATTGAAAAACCTTTACTCAACAACATTAAAATGAACTCATATTGATTTCAAATATCATACATCGCTTTCGGTAATTCCAAAAGCAAAAGGTTGTTCATAGAAAAGCTACGTTTACACATCCCAGGTCAGTACTAGTGACATAAGTCTGTAGGACGTGATGGAGCCGAGAGTTGACCTGATGGTGTTTGTGTTTGATCCAGGGAGGTGAGGGAGTTGACCTGATGGGGTTTGTGTTTGATCCAGGGAGGTGAGGGAGTTGACCTGATGGGGTTTGTGTTTGATCCAGGGAAGTGAGGGAGTTGACCTGATGGTGTTTGTGTTTGATCCAGGGAGGTGAGGGAGTTGACCTGATGGGGTTTGTGTTTGATCCAGGGAAGTGAGGGAGTTGACCTGATGGTGTTTGTGTTTGATCCAGGGAGGTGAGGGAGTTGACCTGATGGGGTTTGTGTTTGATCCAGGGAAGTGAGGGAGTTGACCTGATGGTGTTTGTGTTTGATCCAGGGAGGTGAGGGAGCTGAACCCTCCGGAGGTGTCGGACTCCATCCTGCAGTTTGCTTCCTGGGGTGTCCGGGGTCAGCAGCTGGTGAGTGGGCTGCTCCTGGGGTCAGGGGGGCCGCCGGCCCCCAGGGCCCCCCAGGGATGTGGGGGAAGCAGAGCATCCATGTTCACTCATGCAGGGTGGGATCCTGTTCATTATGTCACCCAGCCAAGCATGGGGACGGGGCTTGCGCAGACCCATCCATCACTCGTATGCAAATGTGTGTCACGATGCCTTACTGTACCGTGTGTGGTCCTGGGCGACACAGCTTACAGTGCAACACTTGCCCTTTTATGTTTAGTTTGCATTTTTGAAGAAGAAAATGTATCTTCTGCTTTTGAAGATCCTTCCAGCTGCAGACGCTGTTTGAAGCACAGCGTTGCGTGAGGAGATCCGTTTAGTTTAAATCAGACAGCTTCCGCTGGGCGCACACTGCTGCCACCCAAATACAGATCGACAAGATAAATATTAGGCCTCATCTTCACAGAGGCGATAGGTACAGACATCCATTATTCTACCATCTATTTGGCTGGATAAATAAATAGCAAGTCTTCCAGATGGAGCGGTATTAGGAGGGGGGAGGGTTGAAGTCCAAGCTCTAATACCTCAGATCAGAAAGGACTCCTCTCATTGGTGAACTCAGACAAGACTCGTCTCATTGGTGAACTCACGCACAAAGGGCAGTAGCCAGAGGAGATGGCTGAACCTGACAGTCTTCCTGTCTCCCTCTGAAAGCCGTACCGCACCGTGAACAGCAGGATTTCAGGCGCTGAAGAAGAGTTGGTCGCAGAGAAGAACTGAAAGACTTGATACTGATATTTATTAGTGTTGAGCTCGGACCATTGTACCATAACAGCATTGTGAGTGGTGGTCAGAATGACAAATAATATAGGGTAACAATGCTAAAACATACTATTGTATCCATGTTGAGATAATGCAAGTGTTGTGAAATGTGTTTGCTTAAATCCTTCCTTCCTTGACGTCTTGTATCACAGTGCAGAGACCTGTGTATCACAGTGCAGAGACCTGTGTATCTGAGAGTCCACGTTCACTTTTACACAAGGTTGTAATACTGCAGGTGTAAAACATAATTTAGAAACCCCTGATCAAAGGTGAACGTTGATCAAAGGCTGCTTCTGACATAGAAGAAAATCCAACCCCATAAGGTTTAATTCATGTGAAGTAAATCCAACAACAGTATTATTCATTAAACTCTTGCTCCAAGACATGTTGTTTCCTAACGTATCTTTCTTTGTAAGTAATGCGACCACCCAAAGAGTATTAACCATGGAATAATCGTTTCATTATTTCTGTAAGAGCAGACACGCAAAGTAATTAACCATTTGATAGCATATTTATCTACTTCCCACACTATTTATACCTGCACCTCACACATAATCCATTACCCAGGATGCCCTGCAGCGGTGTGTGTTGTTCTGGCAGTGACAGAGAGGGCTTCATTATTCATGAGCCTCCTCTGCATATTTGTCTATGTTATCACTTCAGATGAGCTCATTATTCAACAGCATCCTCTGCGTGTCTGTTCACCCGTCAAGCCAACCCTTCTGCTGTTACAGGAAATGCATTTCCTCAACATTCGTTTCAGCAGAGACAACTAAAAAAAATGACTTCTTGGTTATTTTCTATAACCTTCCCCACAGCAATTACTCCATTCTGCACTTTTAAAGTTGACTTTGCAAGATAACTTAGAGTAGAAGAATTAGTATATTTCAGTGGTGTGAGTGAGTTTCACGCATCAATATTCTATCGGACTCAACAGGGAGACAAAACCACAGGCAGACAGCATTTTGTCCCTTACCCCTCCTGCCTGGCACAACAAACAGGTCCCTGAGACTTCGTCTCTTAGCTTAGAAGTGGTTCTTCTTTTCTACTCTACTGAACGTGCACCAACCCTGATCACCAAATCAACCCTGATCACCAAATCAACCCTGATCACCAAACAACTCTGATCACCAAATCAACCCTGATCACCAAATCAACCCTGATCACCAAATCAACCCTGATCACCAAACAACCCTGATATTAATGGTTTAATGTCGATTTGTATTTAAGCTGCAGCCACGTGTTTGAAAGTCTGTCATTGTTGTCACATCAGTTGTCTAGCCATCGGTTAACTCTGTGCTACCTGTTAGCCATTTGAAGCGGCAGTAATTAGCCTTGCTAAAATTCCTTGTGAATCCTTTACCTGGTTGATGGAGTCCCACCTTTGGTTTTGGTCTCCCCCTCTTAACAATTTCAAGCTTCTCAGTGAAATTTCTCCAAGCAAATGGTACACTTAACAAACTACTGACAAAATCATTTTCTGTTGCCGTCTCTACAACATCTCCATCAGCCATTGTTTATTAAATTACGGTGACCTGCTAGCTAACAACTTACCCTCCAATCAGAGGCCAATCAGTGATTGGTCAATAAAAACATGATCACAGGGTCTGCTACAGAATATCCAGCATACCCCGTCCCCACACAAGGCATTTTGATTGGTTGGTTTTACTGTCACTCTTGTCACAAGGCTACTATGTTGGGCTAAGTGAATCCCCTGTGCTGAGTGAGACCAACCAGACACTGCTGTTATCATCAGCCATCAGGTGTTGCTGTTAGCCTCCACAGTTCATTCGAACAGTTTATGCAAAAATGTAAAAAATAGAATTAGAAATATACAAAATAACTTAACTAGTAATAGTATGTACTTGTATTTATTATCTTTTATTACCCATCTGTCGTCAGGTGTACGTGACCATGTGACCCATCTGTCGTCAGGTGTACGTGACCATGTGACCCATCTGTCGTCAGGTGTACGTGACCATGTGACCCATCTGTCGTCAGGTGTACGTGACCATGTGACCCATCTGTCGTCAGGTGTACATGACCATGTGACCCATCTGTCGTCAGGTGTACGTGTTTGAGAACAACATCTACTACCAGGCGGACGTCACAAGCAGCTCCTGGAGACTCACGTCTTCTGGACAGGAAGGGGTGGTCTTCAACGGCATCTCTGATTGGCTGTACGAGGGTAAGACCCAGCGATGGGAGATGGGAACCATGAAATGGCCTGAACAAGGGCCGAACAAATCATCCTGACTGTTTTTGTGGGGTTACAGTTTAAGAGGTCATAGATTTTAATCTGCTTTGGATACAAGCGTTGGCTAAATGCTAAATGGCAACATTATTATTTTCTTTCTTTTCTATCTATTTACACCTACAGTGTCACTGGTAGGATAGCAACAAAGTAATACTAAGTACAAAGTGTGCAAACTCATGTGACCTCACAGAAGTACACGTACTACATCATGACAACCCTCTGTCCAGGCCTCCTTGGACAGGAAAGGGTTCCTTGGTTCTTTCCTGTCTGGAGACTGATTTATTGTTTGCATAATCTGTTTTAGAATTAATATAAAGAGAGCCAATGAGGTGGTGATCAACAACATGGTTCTTTCCAGCTGGTCCCTCCAGTGCATCGTGGCATTTAATTTAATTGATTCAACACTGCCCACGATAAGCAATTGGAGCTCAGTAATTCACATTCCCAGCGTAACTACAAAATCCTGAATTTCCATTTTAAACGATTACACAAGCATGTTTAATAAACTTATATAGAAACTGCACAAACACTCAATTCTCTTCAAGAATTGAATATTCTGTGTGCTCATCAGAGGAAGTTCTGCGGTCTCCGGTGGCCCACTGGTGGAGTCCGGACGGCTCCAGGCTGGCCTACCTCAGCATCAATGACACCCTGGTCCCCAACATGGTCCTCCCCCGCTTCACTGGCTCTCTCTACCCCCGGGGCCAGCAGTACCCCTACCCTAAGGTAACCAACACTGCCTCACAAAAGCTTTATTTTTAGATCAAATAAATTAATCAAAAATGACTACCTGGTTATTTACTATAGCTGTCTTCATAGGAATTATTCCATTCTCTTTTAAAGTTGACGTTGAAACTCACTCAGAGGAATAATGCGTTGGTGTACAAAGACCATAAATAACCGTAATTTAAAGACCATGGTTAACAGTCTCTCATGTAACACCTCTCGTGTGGCCTGGAATTGTCAATGTCCGTTCCAGATGTAGACATTAACTCTGGATTCTGTTGATGGACAGTTCTCAGATACAGCATGCACGTGGCCTTCAGCAACAACTGTAAAATGTAGCAGATAAATATGGAAGCCTCCACTGGACATACGTGGAGTTGCCCACCATCAAAACACATCTAGTACGACCAAGCCCTTCAAAGAGATGGCAGGGGGGGCGGCAAAAAGATACTGCTTCATCGCATCACAGGTGTAATGAATTATGCAAACAGCGTTGGCTCTTTGCCATTCATATTTTTCAGTATAGGATCGTTTTTTCTTGTTTTATTCATATCGATGCTGACTGGCTTCTTTTGAAGAACGCTGCAGTGCGTCTCAGTGGGCCAGAGAGGGGATGTGCTGTGATGTGCTGTGATGGGGAAACATCTCCCTCCTCCTGATCTCTTACTGTGTTACAGCCCCCTGCCTGAGCCAAGGGTGGGGGGTCAGATCTGGTAGTGTCTTTATCGCTGTTGGACTGGGAGGAGCGAGAGAGAGAGAGAGAGAGAGAGAGAGAGAGGGAGAGAGGGAGAGTGAGAGAGAGGAGGACAGACTGAGGGAGTGCAGCCAATTAATAAGACTCACCAACGCTTAATCGTGACACACGCCACACATCACGCACACGCGTGTTTGCAAAAAGAAAAGAAAAAAAAGAACATAGCCTCCATCAGGAGGCTGAATGTTGTCAGGGGAGTTGATGAAGCAAGGATTTAATTGCCTCCTCCCTCTTCTCCTTTCAGAAACTGCAGCTCTAATCCCATCGCGCCGTCTTCCTGTGATAGGCTGTTGTATACAGTCTGCATCACGAGTACTTGTTAGTTAGAACTGCCCCTACTCTGTGGTCTCATTACATCATTTATATCATTACAACGGAGCCATCCAGACACACAGCCATGACAGTAAGGTAGTATAGGTGAGGAGGATCAGGGAGGCAACAGGAATCAGTGGAAGTGATGAAGTGGAACTTTAAATCCCACTCTGATTCTGATTCTGAAGTAAAAGCCAAAAGCATCACTGTTATCTGGAAGATGTGTAACGTGACAGTTTTTATGGGCGTGCGGGGCTGATGAGCAGGGTTTTAAAAGAGGTCTGAGCTGAACGGGGAGAGAACAGCCGGGCAGTCAGGACGGCCCTCAGGGGTCAGGGGTCAGGCAGCACCGCTCCATCTCATTATATCCTCTGTTGAGAACCTTGAATGCTAAGTACTTATTTTTGTCAGTACACGATGCATTTTATGTGGAGCACGTCGGATAGTCTCACTGTCAGAAGAGGTTTGCGTACTGTACATGTCACTGCACACGCACTGTCAAAACTCCCCGTCTTTAACGTCTATTAAGGGCATGTCGTGTGCATGTTCAGACATCGCAGTAAATGCTTCCTGCTGTGTCTGTGTTTTAGATGGGGCAGGTCAACCCTACGGTAAAGATCTACATCGTGACGATGGACGGAGTATCTCAGACAACCGAACTGCAGCGTCCTAACAGTCTGGAGAAGAGGTATCCATCTGTTTCCTCCTGTCATGGGAAAAGGGCACCATAGTGAGAGGTTGGCCTTTGTACGAAAACAATATACTTTGGCTAAGAGTTGTGCTTTTTGTGGTGCCTGTAGTGATTACTACATCACCATGGTGACATGGGTGACAGAGGAGAGGGTAGCAGTGCGCTGGGTGAACCGAGCCCAGAACATGTCCATCCTGTCCCTGTGTGACGTCACCACGGGGGAGTGCGTCAAGGTGAGGAGCTGTACGCCTCCGGGCAACACGTCCAACAAACACCAACCACTAACACATGCTAGGTTATGTGACTTTAATGTGAAGTGTTGCCCACCTTACTGAAGGAGTTGTGATAATCCCTGTGTAAATTATACAACAATATGCACTGTATTTTCTTCTTAAAGAAACATGTGATGACTTCAGACAAGTGGCTCGTCAGCCAGGTGAGCAGAACATGTTCATGGCATCATTAGTATCTTCATCACAAGTACTGACCTTTTAAAATCACTGCACTGCCCTTGTTTTGAAAGGAAACTGGTGAGATAAATGATTGATTACCATACACAATGTAATGTATTCAACAAGAAGACTGTAATCCATTACAAATGCAGCATAACATAATGTGTTCCTTTAGGAGACGTAACTAAAGAGTATTAACTGGTTGGGGTTCTTTATCCTTTAGAATGAAGAGCCAGTATTCTCCAATGATGGAACCACATTCTTTCTGGCCGTGCCAATAAAACACGGAGGACACGGGGCTTTCAGACACATCGCCATGCTGTCTGACCAGGTAGGAGACTGGCTCACGTACACCTCAGAGGGAAACCATTCACAGATCAAGGTGAGGACTGTCATTTGGAATATTTGTTAACGTTGTGCTTTGTCACATTCATGGTTACGAGGTTAAGAGGTCATGTTTTAAAGGACACGTTCTGAAAAGGCTCTACACATTACAGTTGTGTTTGACTCAGCTGTTTTGTTTTGTTCTGTCCTTTCTCAGGTCAAAGGTCAGGAGGTCAACGTGCGACACCTGACCTCGGGGAGCTGGGATGTGGCCCGGGTCTTGGGATACGACGAGACGACAAGCACAGTGTGAGTAGCGTCATCAGGGCACTTGTTCAGTTTGCTAGGAGCGCTCAAAGCACACAAACAGGAACCATGCAGCGCTAATAGCGAGGAGGAAACTAAACTCACACCACCTGCAGTCGTCACAAAACACCCAACACCATCGCTGAGAGAGAAGTATCAACACTGAGCAAACGATTTGCCTCTGAACAGCCCTTTCAAAATCCTAGAGAAAAACAAACATTTTGAAACAATAAGTATGTTCTGATGAAGACGCATGCTGATGCTTGAATATCCGTGATTATTAAGTTTGACAGCTGTCATTAGATGTCTTTGAAGCTGGACTAAGAACAGAGCAGGGGATAGATTTCCCTAAAAAATATGTAGTTTTTCCTTTTATATAATCGGTCTGAATACAGAGGAAGATTGTGTTTTGAAAAACAACACCCTCACACAATGTTCCTTCCTGTTCAGTTATTTCCTCAGCACAGAAGACGGCTCTACACAAAGACACCTATACAGGTACTCCAAAGTACAGTAGGAACTATTAGAAACATAGTAGTTACTAAGTACTTCAAGATACATTTACTGTGTGGGAAGTCTGCAGGGAATACAATAGCTGTCCTGCACTACCTGGCTGTACTTACTGTAACATATTATAATATCTTGTAAAGCACACCATGTCAAACAGGATTGTTAATGACTATAATCTCTCAACAATTAATATACTTTTTTTTTCTTTCTTTTTCCTACTGCTAATTTCCACAGAGTTTCAAGTGTGGATCCGTTTCGTCGTGAATGTCTCACCTGCTTCCTGTTCCAACCCCGGTGCTCCTTCTATGATGCTGCTCTCAGCCCAGACTATCAGCATGTCCTGCTGAACTGCAGAGGTACAGCTTTGCAGTTTAAAGTTCCTAACGTTACAGCATGTCTGCTAGCTGAGGTGTGGTGTGCTTACTTCAGGATGTGGCTGGTCGATACAGATCCTTTCTTGACTCTGACCACCCAAACACAGTAGAACTGTGGCCCTCCTTGACTCTGACCACACAAACACTGTAGAACTGTGGCCCTCCTGATCCTTGATCTGCTGTACTTTCCATATGCACCGTTTGTACGTTACTTTAGATGATAAACATTTTATCTTAAATTAGTTAAATGTTATAAACCACAATCAGAGAATAGCACCCATGTCATTGTTGTTTAAGTTCAACTTGGTGCTCCTTTGAAATCCTGTCAATTGACATTTGTGAGATGCTTGTTCCTCTCTATTTAGGTCCTGGAATCCCTCAAACCACTCTGCATAACTTGAACAACATATCCAGTAAGTACTTTTAAACTCTACGGTCTTTAAGAAAACCTTACAACTAGGAACCAATGAGTGTGTTCAGGAAATCATTTTTATTTTCCGAAACATTTACAATGCACAGCCTTAACTACACTCTATATCCGCAAGTACACAGACGGGCCAATTACAGAACTATAACGTACTTCAATTGTGCTCCAGTGTGCTTCAGGACGTCAAGGACTAGTGTCTAGGGACCCAGGAGCAGATAAATGATAAGCTATTCTGTTGTCTGCTGCCAGAGCGATGCTGATTAATTCCCTCATTAAAGTTGCATCACTTTATCCTCTATGGGCCTACTACAAATGCATATAGCTGAATCAGTTCCCAGGTAAATTGATCCTCATTTGTGTGGTGGTTGTTTTATAATTTCCTTTTTTCCCTCTAAATATGTGTCTATTGAAATGGAGGGGAGGGTTTAGAAATAATGAACAGTCTCAGTAATGTAATTAACTTTAATAAACATGCCTATTAAATAGATTTGTGGTATAATTATGCCGCTACCATCACTGGAGTGTGTTTCGATATTGTATTGGTGTTTACAGTCTGACATGAGAGAGGAATCTGGGATTTCTTTGTGCTTGTGTTGTTCACAACCAGTAGATCCGTTATTGTGTATTTGCTGTATGCTGTTAATCATTCACATACTGTGTTCTGTAGTTTTGTCTGTCTCCGCCTGCTTTTAATAAGGAACATCTATTGGCTGTATGTTAGTTTTTCTTTATTCACTAAACAGCGACCTCTGACCTTCAGGCCTCAGAGAGACTTGGCTGCTACCTCTGTGTCTGAACCGATCATTTTTATGTTGGGGTGTTTGTTAAACTCTCTCTCCAATCAGCTGGTGGTCTCAAACTGATCAACTCAGAACCTAAATTGATAGTCACACTGTTCTAGTGGAGATGGATATAACTTTCATTCACACATTCCAGCAAATAAAATAGACAGATGTTTACACATACAGATGTTTTTTTACCCACTGTGTTATTTAGTTATTTATTCATGTTACATCAATTTGTTGCCTTTTAACAACGAATCTTTCTAATTTTTTGGAATAGAACATGCCAGTTTGGAGGTGAACCAAGCCTTAAGAGATGCCTTGGTGTTTCGAAACATACCAAGGAGGGAGATCAGGATTGTGCAGGTCAACCACTTTGGTACAGGATAATAATCCAACGGTCTTGTGCACAAAACAACCGTCTCTTCCCCCTCCCCTCCCCTCCTCTCTTCCCTCCCCTCCCTCCCATCCTCCCCCCCATCTGTTGCTCTCTCTCATCCTCTCTAACCCCCAGCAGCACCACCATTGCCGTCCTTGTTAATGCAGGTATCATCTTCCTCCTCCATATCGCTCCTGCTCAGCATGCACGTGCTGCCTCCACCTCTAGACAGACAGGGCCACACATGACCTGAGGTTTCTCCCATGCAGACATGCTGTGGATCAGACCCCAAACCACTTTCCTACTGCGGGAGGACCTGAATGTCACAACGCCTGTGTCTACACATAATAAACAGATTTGGGGATAAATACAATGAATGAACAGATGCACAGATCTGTGAGGTGATTGGAGATGAGTTTAGGAGTGAGACTCACGCCAATCTACTGATTCAATCAGTAGCACCATATGGGTTACAGTCCTGTCGTAATCTGTGTAATTATATACAATGTTATATATTTCATTAAAGGCTTTCAAAGAGAATGTACATATTTTATTTATAGTTTCTTCCAAGGAAATATATTCCCACAGAAACCTTTAATTATAGTCAATTCTTGATCTATGTCTCTTATCTTGTCACTTTTTCGGTTGATTAAGAAATCATTAAGTAACAGTACAGGCACATGTAGCAGTGTCTGTTCAGTGTCAATGGTTTGTTTTGTCATCTAAAGTGCGGTAGCCTAATAAACTCACAAATCAATTTATTGAAGCATTTAATTGTTTATTGACATGATATTTGATAAAAAAACGTTGTGTTTTTCTATGTACTTAGGAAAGAAAATGTATACTCATGAATCAATTGTTCAAACTGTTTTAATGTGCCACAAACAGTGTTGGTAAATGGGCCTAAAACTGCTGCTGATTGATCTGTTTCCCCTTTCATCAGCCCTTCCTCTGGAGCTAACCCTGCCGGCGGGTTTTGACGAGACAGCTCGGTATCCTCTTCTGCTCATCCTGTAAGTACCACTCTCTAATCCATCTCTCTAACCCTGACTCTCTAATCCATCTCTCTAACCCTAGCTCTCTAATCCATCTCTCTAACCCTAACTCTCTAGTCAGTGACGTTCCTCTAAGGTCTCACAGAGGCAATGGAAGCTTTTGTAAAATGGGAATAGCAAGCTGGGAGTCAGCTTGCTATTCAAAAAATAACTTCTTTTTTTTTAAACAGATAACTAAAATCTTTAGTTAGTTGTTCGTTTGTTTACCCTGACAGCAGATTCCTCAAAGCATACAAGAACTTTCTTACAGAGAAGCGTCCTTGTTAGTTAGAAGTTCTTCTTCTGAGCGTGTGTGGTTGTGTGCTCTGCCAGTGACAGCTCCCCCGGTGGCCAGGCAGTGAGTGAGCGCTACCAGCTGGACTGGGACTCGGTGCTGGTCAGCTCTGACAGTGTGATCGTGGCTCGCCTGGACGGCCGGGGCAGCGGCTTCCTGGGCCAGAGGATCCTGCATGAGGTCCACCAGCGCCTGGGGACTGTGGAGGTTCAGGACCAGATCGCAGCTGTCGAGTATGTAGCCCGGAGGAGAAACACGTTCTGATCTCCCCCCTGACCTGTACAACATCCAGGAACTCTTTGAAGCACCTTCCCTAATGTTTGTAAACATATTGACATTCCTTTGTGGAAATCCATTTAGTTTTCACAACCAAACATCCATTCCTCTTGATACAGATACCTGGCAAAGCTGCCCTATGTTGATGGTGACAAAGTCGGAGTTTACGGAAAGGTGAGAAGCCTACTTTCTTCTGCTAAATCCTTCGTTTATCCAACATTAAAATGTCCTCCTTCCCCTCCTCCACCCCCTCCTCCACCCACCCCCTCCTCCTCCTCCCCTCCTCCTCCTCCTCCCCCCTCCTTCTCCTCCACCCCCTCCTCCTCCCCCCTCCTCCTCCTTCTCCTCCCTCCTCCTCCTCCTCCTCCTCCAGGCGTATGGGGGCTTCCTCAGCACCGTGCTGCTGCTCTCTCACAGCTCCATGTTCAGGTGTGGGGTCTCCGTCGCTCCTGTCACCGACTGGAGGCTCTACGGTAAGACCTCGGACAAGATGGAGAGGGACTCTGGAGTCAGCACTCCTTCACCTTTCACTTCAAGTCCTCTCCAGTACAGAGGAGGCGTGTGGACGGCTCAGATAAGGCCCGGTCCTCAAATGTCAGGACATTTCCAATACGCTGGTGTGCTGTCATGTTGTCGACAACTGTACCATTCATGAAAGATGTTGCGCAAATGTACAATTTATGTTATACTTTACTATCGTCAAACTGTACTTAACTATCATTAAACTACTGTGCTGATAAGATGTTAGCTTGTCCTGTGAACGTTGGTTCTTACTGTTGTTTCGAATATTGAGTTTTAAATTGAACAAATTAATAATACCTTTTATTAACAGAGATACTTGAAACTTGAAAGCTGCCTATATACTTTTTCTCAAAATAAGTGCTATGTATCTTCCAAAAACAGTTTTGTTCAGTTTTCTGTAAAATATTTTAAAATCTCCTTTATTGTCGGTTAGTTTTTTTTAAACAGATGTATCATATTTGGTTCCTGGCATGTGAGACATTCATCGTTTTGGTTTGTGTTCCTCCCTGAAGGTTCAGCCTTCACTGAGCGCTACTTTGGATTCCCAGCTAAAGAGGAAGCCAAATACCAAGTAAGAAAGACTTTCAAGGTATTTTTGAAGAATGTTGAGAGGTGGACAGAGAAGTCTCTTTGAAAACGGTTTCTTTTCATCCTTTCATTAGCAGTCTAAACAGAAATACGCTGCAAATGCCACAGTTTCAGTCAAGAGAGCTGAAAGAATGATACTCTGTACAAATACATTGTGTGAAAGGAAGATTTAGAAGTCCACCATTTCCTTGTCTTTGTAAATAGAAATAGTCTGAATTGCCCTTTTAATACAGACTTTTCACCTTCTGCAAACAGATCTCCAGTCTGATTTCTAACGTCACTGGAACGAGTCATCTGAAGTTTCTTATTATTCACGGCACAGCAGATGGTGAGTACAGGCTACTGTACTGAGATTACATTCTGATCGTGCTTGTAGTGTTACCGTGACAATGTACCAAACAGACCATTTATTCTTCCATTTTCAGTTTGACATAAAGGAATGTGTCTTTAGCTCAACAAATTATAGTAGTTTAATAAAACACGTTAAACTCGAATTTAGAGTGTCTTATATATTTTCCCCATATTCTCTCGTGCTGTGGGTCACTGAAGTTTGTCTTGCTGGACGGCTCAATTCATGTCCTGTCTTTATCGAATAAATTCAGCTAAATCTCCTCCAACGCAAGTCTTTTGGGATAAAAAATGCGTCTTGCCAGGAGCTGATGATTCAATTACCATTATCTCTTTCAGCCACTGTTCACTTCCAGCACTCTGCCGAGCTGGTGAAGCTGCTGTCGGTATCAAACGTTAACTACACTCTGCAGGTGACTGCTTCAGCGGCGCCTCCTTTTGCCAGTTTCATTACATTTTCCTGACAAAAGGGGGGCTTTGTAATACTTTCATAATTCAAACTGACCTCCCCCCTCTGCCTTAAATCATTTATTATTTCAGATTTGACAAAGTACAAATGGTTTCCTACTGTGGGATGCTAAACCTGCCCTGAGGACATAAATACTTTTTTTATTTTATAATATTTTTTTGTCACCCTTTTATTGCCTGCTGATAAGCGTTTGTAGTGACAAACGATTCAAACTAGACACACAGAAGCTGCATGGAATAATGATAGTTTGTTGCAATAAATACAGTGGTCGGACTTTAACACGGCTAATAATTTCAGCTGCAAAAGCTTTCAACTGTCTTAGCAATTACACTTTCACCACCAACCGTGACACACTTGATTTGGAAAACATCTGATCCAAACTTCTCTTCTTGGCTGCCTAGATCTTTCCAGATGAAGGGCACCACCTCTCCTCCACCAGGAGCAGACACTACCTGTTCAGTTCGCTGCTCAGCTTCTTCAGGCAGTGCTTCCAGGAAGAGGTTCCTGTGGCTCTCACATCAAAGGAGGAAGACTAGCCCAAATTCTCCTCAAAGCTGTTAAACAGAGAGAACAGCAGCTCTGAAGGTTGTTTCTCTTTCTTGTCGCCTGACGACCTCCTGAGGGGGGCGGGGTTAGCTTGGTATAAGGGCGGGGTTAGCCTGGGAGGGGGGCGGGTTTAGTCTGGGAGGGGGGCGGGGTTAGTCTGGGCGGGGGGCGGGGTTAGTCTGGGAGGGGGGGCGGGGTTAGCCTGTGAGAGGGTCCGAACCGCGAGACCACACTGTGACTGACTGCCAATCACAGGAATGGGCCAATAGAAATTAAAGATGTTTTTATTTTTTTAATTTTCTCTCTATGAGTATTCATCTTTAGTTTGTGCGTTCCTGGCATTTAAGAATATTTGGTGGTTGGAGATTAATTTGTGTCAGAAAAGTAGAGTAATGTGGTGTGGATGGATGTTGGTGGATTGGTTGATGGTTGCCATGTTGAGGTGAATGATTTCCTTGTGAACCCAGTGAACTCAATATCATTGTTTAAAACCTAACTGTCTACATGACAGTGTGGTCATGGGGCAAAAGAGACAATGTGTTTATTTTTCCATTTAAAGAGTACAGTCGTTTTAGGCCTTCTGTAATTTACTGTGAATATTTAAAGATTTCTATCTACTCTGTTCCACTGCACTTATAGTACACCTTCCTTTCATGTTCAATCTCTACAGGTGCCTTTACTTCATTTCAAATGTTTCTGTCAATGTTTTCACCTCAACATTCAGTAATCAAGATGCATTTAGTAATAAAGTCCTTAAGAAACATTCAGCAATAAGTGAGTGAGGATTTCTTTCAGATTTGAATTAGTTGATAACAGAATTATATTTACTATTCTTATTGTTATTTACGACTTCATATTCAAAGAGCACAACAGATACACTATGTTCAACAAGATGTGCATGATTTGATAAAAACCTATATTGGCATTCTCAGGTTGAATCTGTACAGATCACGGTAACAATCAACATGGACAAGCTGAAAAAGTGAGAGGTTTTTTCACACTGAATCCAGACTTCACTTTCTTTTTTTTTATAGTTAAAGGTGACATGACATGCTGTTTTTGGATGTTTTTATATAGGCCTTAGTGGTCCCCTAATACTGTATCAGAAGTCTCTTTCCCGAAATTCAGCCTTGGTGCAGAATTACAGCCACTACTAGCAGTCCCACAAGGAGCTTTCCTCAGAACGCGCTGTTTTGGTGTCTGTAGCTTTAAATGCTAATGAGGAGCGGAGGGGCTGCACCATGCGCTAATGTTTACAATGGATGTATAGCAATGGCTGTAGCCCCGTTGCTGTAAGATGCCTCGAATTTGCCCATTCTCATCTGATAACTCTGGTTTGCAGAGGTACACACTCAGTCATTTCAATGAGGGGAAAGGCAGATATCGCGCACGCCATAACACCAACAGCAGAACGGTTATCCAAATAACAAAGAAGTGTACAATACTCACGTTACAGCATGTATTCACACACATACTTGATGCCTACAACAGAAGTTGTGTAGGCGCATTTCCAGAGAAAATCAAATTAAGACACTGGGTCTTCAGAGGCTCTGATGAAGGAACTGTAAAAAGATTTTTGTTTTCCTTTGTACATCCAAACTGAGCAAATGTAATGCTTCGTTCATTTGCAAGCCATGATGTCTCTCGAGGATAAAAAACACTTGCACGGTCGTAGCTCAGTTTCTTATGGTCGGGCCAGATTCTCTGGGCGGGCAAAGCAGAGAGAGGGGAGGTAACCTTCCTCCTTGTGACGTCACAAAGAGGAGATTTTCAAACAGAGCAATTGAGCTTTCATTTTCTCAAAGGTGGAGAAGAACACCCAGGGCTTGGTTTACACCTATCGAAAATTCTAGCCACTGGGGGACCAAAGGTGGGCTAGGGGAACTCATATTAATGTTAAATAACCTCCTAAAGTGAAGTTTTCATGTCATGTCACCTTTAAAGTTTTGCGGCTATAAATTGGTTTTGCATAATGTGAAATCCTGTCAAATCTGTTTTGACAGGATAGTACAAGAGAATCCCGAATATGAATGTCCAAAACTATAGTTTGAGTAAATCCTCATTCAAATAAGATGAATTTGCTACATACCATTATTTGTGTTAGAGCTATAGACAGATATAGACAAATTAGTGTACAATATTGGGTGCCCATGGTAAACTACATTTGTATACTTTGTACATGCATATTAAACATTATTACAAGCTCATCTTCTTGCCTCTTTTTTGTTTTATAACTGAGAAACTTACAGAAGCTTTGATTGAACATGTCTTATAGATAAAACTTCCTAGATAAAAGTATCTGGATATTAATAGCAGATGTTTACGGTGTTCTTTCCCAATCTTCACAGTAAAATACAGTTTTTGTGCCATATGTCATATTTGCTAATTTGCGATATAAAGACCCAGCTGGATGAGCAGTCCTTGCTCAAGATCTGAAAGATTCTGGCTTTTGATGAGGTGTCCACATCTGTTTTGCCAATATGGATCTACATATCAAGATGTTCTCTTCTCTCCCTTTACATTCCCCCCCCCCCTCCCCTCTCTCTCTCCCCCCCTTCTCTCTCTCTCTATCTCTCTCTCTCTCTCTCTCTCTCTCTCTCTCTCTCTCTCTCTCTCTCTCTCTCTCATCACAGTATTGCCATGCAAAACGAACCCCCGTTTGTCATGAGGTTCCAGGGTGAAAGGACCAATGAACTATAATTGAATTTCTGCCAAGATGATTGAACCATTAACCTCTTTTGACAAATGACTGCAGCGGTCGATACCGGAAGCAAGAGTTTGTGGTTGAGTGTAATGTCAATGCCCCTGTACACATCAATATAATGTATTACATTTTCTCCATGTTTTTTTTATTTATTCATAATCATCACTAGAGGACAATCACAATAACCCAAACCCAACCCCCTCCCCCGCCTCTTTAAAAACAACTAAATTAACTGGAGCAAGCATTACAAAATCCATCCTAAGAAGAAACACCACCGCAAAACAAAAAGGGAAACTGAGACTTACAAGACATCCAGGTCAAATCCATCCTTCCCCTTAGACTAAACTATCCATGAGATCTGACATATCTCAAAAATATATGTATGTACACACTCTGCTGTATTGTAATGTACAAAATGCGTCAACACTTTAGGATTCCCCTGTAGACATGCAAAACACCTTACTCAAGCCCTACGTTAAGAGATATTTTGGTCTTTGTGACCACTTCCTACATACAGGACTTATAACTTATGTATGACCTGACATTACAACAGACCTAAACCGTCTTAGAGACACTACGATGTCTTGTGCCTCAAAGGCCTGAGTTGACACAGGTTAGCGTGATGCTGCTAATAGCTGCTGATGGTGTACTCTTCTGTGGAACTTCATAAGGCATTGCACATGTCTACGTAAGACCCCTGTATGATAAAACATGATCGAGGACGGATATTTTTTTGAAAGCGATGATTAGACAGGATTGGACGGGAATTGCACTTTTTCGTGGATGTCACAGTCATGGCGCGGCCTACGTGTTCTGAAGAGGAAGAGAGGAGCAATTTCCTTGTGCCACGACAAGAGGGGGTGAGGTGGACAGAAAGAGGGGTGAGGTCAGTAAGGGTACATCTGTGTGTGTCTCTCTTCCTGGTGCCTGGCACGACAGGAGACTAACGTGGTAACAGGCGTGAAGCTGAGAGGGAGAGGCGGACCATGCAGTCCTAGGTGGAGGTGAAAGCCTAACAACCTCGCTGTGGAAGCAGCAGGCCTGTGTGCTTCGCCGAGAGAGGGATCACCTCAAAGTTCAAGATGCATTTTTTAGATGCAAGAGTTCCAACCACAGTCCCGGCAAGGTGTACGTCAGCTGTCCAACACGTGAGTGCACACCCACACACACAAACACACACACATACAAATGAAGTCACGCACATACATGCATGCACACATGCACATACACACACGCAGGTACTCCCAAACACACAGGCAAACGTCAAAGTCTCAAACTCAAACAAACCGCTCTTCCGCCAACTTTCACACACGCACACACACACACACACACACACACACACACACACACACACACACACGTCACAAAGCATCAATATCAGCTGTTCTCACTGTCTCTGTATCAATACTTGGTCCAGGCGGCAAAACCCTAGAAGTCTCCCAGGGTTTCCAGTGTGGAGAGTCCTGCTCTTGCTCTGCTACTCCTCCTCCTCCTCCTCCTCCTCCTCCTCGGGCAGGAACTCCTCCTGGAGACAGACCCTGTAGAAGCTAGTGAGCGTGGCGGACAGGTGCTGTCGACTCCTCTGGGACAGGAAGTGGCCCTCGTCTGGGTACATCTGGGAAGCAGAAACACAAACACAGCTTGAATCACACCGGGTTTGGAAGGAACAACTTGCATTCAACGTGCGATTCGTTTACTGAAGCAGATACTTCATTCAAAAGCGGTGAAAAATTTTCAAAATCTAGGATAGAAATTACACTTTTCACCAGTAATACATAGTATATACTGTATCTAACCTAGTACATGTGCCTGACCTGTTATAAACAGTACCTACTGTTATACTGTGATTACCATACACAACATCCTGTATGTAGATTATTCAATGTGTCAACAACAGAACATAACACAACGTGCATTTACAGTCCTCATAGTGTGGGTATGCCTGATTCAGTGCAGAGATCACTGTGGTTTGTGTCTACGGTGTCTCTTCATACCTGCATCGAGTAGTTTGCTCCAACTTTCACAAGGTTCTTGATGAGCTCTGCAGTATGCTGGAAGTGAACGTTGGCTGAAAGGGAAATTAAATGTGTCAGCAGATTTCTGCTTGAACTGTGAAACAGAATCGTAGGATGACAGGAAACATGACAGGTGGGGGGACAACAATGCTTTAACTTGAGCCCTGTTTGGAATATTCCAGTAAAAACCTCTGCAATTGTCAAAAAAAGTCAAATTGGCCTACTTAAACTTGGCAGCATCTTCGTTTTTTGGAATTGTGTCTCTTTTCCTCTCCCCCTTCATTTATCGCTCATGAAAACAAGGTCAACACCTGACACAAGACCTTGGTTTACCTTCGATCAACTGAAGGATTTTATGTTCTCTTTTCCTTACCATCTGCAGTGCCGTGGACCAGCATTAGGGTCTGTTCTCTAAGAGACTGCACGTTCTGCAGAACACTGGAGAACTGGAGAACAACACAGGCAGGGGTTGGAGTTACAGAGAGTCACAGATATGATCAAGTACACATGATCAAGTACTGGATTAGTTTCAGTCGATGTTTCTCTCATGTCATCAGTACATTTCACAGAACATTCTATCCACGCAGAACTAAAGTGGTATCTCTGCAAACGTTGCACTAGTCTAGTCCACAGGATGTTTTCGGTGTTTGACTGTAAAGTATCGTTCTGTTTTTCTCGAGATGCTTCTTGTGGCGGGGCCGCTAGCTTGACATAGCCGCATATCTCCTGCGAGGGGAAAGTCTGAGGATGGCAGACATCACCTTAAACCGTTACCACGGAGATGAGAGTCAAAGTCTCGGCAGTGGAAAGCATTTTTATTTTTAAACGGGAAGGGGTGAAAACAAGAGTCTGAACCGGTGACTTTGATGGCGGTGACATTCTATAACTGCGGAGGGCTTAACCGCTGGCGTATCGGGGATGTTACAGAGATACGCTTTCAAAGAGCTGAACGAGATCGACGGCAAACAAGCGTGGGGAGGAGGTAAACAAACGCACCTGATATCTGCTGTCGTCCCGTACCGGCATGCCGAGGTAGCGCTCGGAGAACGCTGAGGCTGCAGACAATGGGAACAGGTACATTTCTAAAACGACTGGTGGAAGACGGTGCTTCAGATGCAGCTAAGTGGCACTTGAGCGGATAGGATGTTCAGTGTGGTTTCTGTCATGCTGAATCCAAGCTGAATGCTTTCACAGAGTAGGAAAGGAACTGGTGCCTCATGATATCAAAGAGAGTAAATAACACAGTTTCTGATACCCCTCCCCAGGCTACAATATTAATCATATTAATAACTTCATAACCTCTGTGTTTGGGTAGAACTTAAGACTCCCTTAAGTACATTGTAACATTACATTTTGCATTTTTGAAAGCAATAGAACATCATTCAAAAATAAATAATCCCCAATACTGTGTTCTTATCTATGCACATGAACATTCTACACAGTCTTTGATAACATTAAAAGGGCTAACATGTTATGAATCTACAGAAACTATCAACAACTGTTTGATTACTGTGGCACATCAGTTTTTAGATGACAACAGATCTCTCAGACTAAGTGGAACTCACCGTAGAGTTTCCAGTCGGTGACTGGTGACACAGCAACTGCACATTTAAAAAGCTTGTCTGTTGCTTTAAGCATCATTAGTGTAATATAGCCTCCATAACCCTGTGAAACAAAAAAGATTGACATTACTTACAATACCACTAAATACATCAATGTGCTTCTTTTTATATTCCAGAGGATGAAGATTGCAAAGTAAAAAAATGAAATGATACAATAATAAACAACAACTTGTATGTCTATAATAGCAAAGTATTGTGTCTTTCAGCAGTTAAGAAAATAGCTCTGTGAACTTTTAAGGTTTGGGCAATCTTACCCTTCCAAAAACTGCTATCCGTGTCCGATCAATATAAGGGAACTTCATCATGTATCTGAAATGAAAAACGTGGAATTACAACACATAACTCTGAGGAAAAACTTAACTGTGAATGCATTCTCTTTGAAAACAACCATTTATTTTAAATAAGCAGCATGAGTCATGCCATTACAACACTGAAGAGATGAGAAAGTGTTTGAGTTTTTGCGTAAAAATAAGTAATTTCAAGAAATCGGGTACAGTATACAAATGTAAAAATGAAGTTAGGTGCTTCAAAGAGTTCCTGGATGTTGTACAGGTCAGGGGGGAGATCAGAACGTGTTTCTCCTCCGGGCTACATACTCGACAGCTGCGATCTGGTCCTGAACCTCCACAGTCCCCAGGCGCTGGTGGACCTCATGCAGGATCCTCTGGCCCAGGAAGCCGCTGCCCCGGCCGTCCAGGCGAGCCACGATCACACTGTCAGAGCTGACCAGCACCGAGTCCCAGTCCAGCTGGTAGCGCTCACTCACTGCCTGGCCACCGGGGGAGCCGTCACTGGCAGAGCACACAACCACACACGCTCAGAAGAAGAACTTGGAACGCCATCTCATTCCTACCATAATATGCTGTGAGTACATAGAAGATGCAGGCTAGAGATGAGTTCACTATGAAGACAAGACACCAGAAAGGGTTTCATACACTATCAAGAGCAGGCCGTAGTGACGAGAATCGGAGAAGTCCGGTGGGTAAGAGATCTTCAGAGGCAAGTCTGGGGACACAGAAAAGATGTTTTGAACAATGTTTACCTAGACTAGGCAAACAGACAGAGACATTTGTCAACATGGTCCATCTCACCAAAATGTTCCATCTGAACTACTGTAAATTCAGTTTGATGAATCCGTTTGTGCTTCAAGGCAGCCTTGAGCAAAGAATTGTTCTCAAGGACGTAGTAATCTGTGGGAAGAAATATTTGATTATGAATGGAAGTCCAAAGTCTGTAACTCACACACTACACACCGCAAACATTATTTTATCCTTGATGAATGAAATATAACCCAAGCTCAGGCCCCAGACAAAACTTAACATATTAAACTTCTAATTTTAATACATTTATGCAACAGTATTTTTCCAGAACTGAATATCAACTCAGCGGTGGAGCAGCATCTTAAAGCAACACTTCACCATCTCCAGAAAGTTCCAGTATTACCACGTCTGTGACGTGAGTCAACTGAGAGACCAAGGCCTCTGACCAGTTTTTCTGTCAATCAATCCTCAATCAGTTACTTAGAACAAAAGACTCACAGTTGCACAGAAAGGTTCTCTTTCTTACAGGAACCCCCCCCCCCTAGCAGCAGCTGCTTGTCAGTGCTGGTTTGAAAAAGCCTCCCTGCTATTTTCTCCAAATGCGCTAAACAATGAATCCCTGATGAGTCCTCCGTTTCAGCCATCTGAGAGGAAACTAAATGGAATGGAATTCATCCAGCATTTTTAATAGAAAACCCCAAATCAATAGGTGTCTCATTATGAAACCACCAGTGTCCTCGAGCTCCCAGCTGTGGATGGTAGACCTAACCAAATAACCTTGGGCAAATTGCTTGTCTTTTCTCCAGCACAGCTGTTGACTCTCTGGACAAACCACTGATAGATCCAGACACGAAGAGCACAAATAAAAATAAAAATAACTAATGCAAAGGGGGAGGTTGAGGTTCACGTCGAGACTTCAAATACTTAACAAGGAAAGATGAAAGCAGACAGCCTAGCAGAGCCTAACATTTTTATCCATTTTTGACGTTGATGCCCAGTGGTTGGTTTTCCTTTAACCCTGGTTGGGTCTGGCAGAATGCCTGTGTTCTGAGATAACTTGCTATTCCTTTTAAGCAGTTCATGACATACCCACTAGTGTAGAGGGATTAAAGTGCATTCTTACTGGCGTTGTTGAGGCTGTGCAAGAGCACAGTCGGGGCTCCGGGACCTGAAAGAAAATAAGAACTGAATGATATTTTCAAGCTCATCAAACATCATCCTGTAATCTTCTGAATGGCTTCAGACTCATGAGTGAATTCACAAATAAGGGTTTCGCACCATCGCCTCAGACTGAAGGTTCAGAGGCTTTACAGCCGAGCAGCAATACATCAAGTTAATGGCTTCAGAGTCCCACCATGGCACCGTGCATTAGGATGTAGCACTGCAAGGCACACCCTCCCCATGCATTACCGATGTCAAAGTTCCCCTTCTTTACCTATTACAGTCAGCGGTTAAAGGTCATTTAGACTGCATCTACTAACCTGGCCCTGTCAAATTAAGTCAATTCTATTCAGCTCCTGCTCGGAGACAACCAATTGGAGGTTAATAAGACCTGACGGTCTCCGTTTGACAGCCCGACACTCGACAAACAACCCCCCCAACATCTACCGGCAGCTCAGTCACTGAGGCCTCCAGTCTGAATAAAGGGTGCCTAGGTGATAGTAATAAAAACAATCCCACGGTTAGCAGAGAATGTAAACACGTGAAATCCGGCCCTGATCCAACATGTGGAAGCTTGGTTCCTGTCACACTCCTAAAGCTCGTTTCATAACTCCATCCATAGCCCTTTCAGTCATTAGCAAGATAACATGCTACGATTCACACTAATGCAGATAAAACTCTCAGACGCCTCTCCGCCGCAGAGAAGGCTTGTTCAACAGGAGACAGCTTCAGTCCCTGTCTGTTTCTTGACAATAGTAACAGTATCAGATGTGTAGAAAGTAGGAAATTAATTAGCTGTACTATGTTTGATGAGGAGAGCACTTGTCGCAAGCATGTAAGTCTACTAATATCTCTGCCTTCTCGAGATGGTGGACCACTGGAATTGTTTTCATTATCCATTAACAACCCATTAACAGGGGAGCGCATTGTATCCATTAATGTTAAGGGTCAAACACAAATGGAGACCCACAGTAAACACACATCTGGTTAAAACTAATTGAAACAATAAACAACAGAGGACACTATGTCTTATTTTTAATAAGCTATGCATGAACTAATAACATCATCTGAAACAATTAAACAAAATAGGAGCACTAATTGTTTGAAATTCCTGCTAGCTGTTGGGAACTGATGAGAGTGCAGCACTATGAGAGCTGGGTGATAATGGATTACTGCATGCAAGACCCCTGACATCAGTCAGATGACTGTGGCCTGAGGGGGCAATGAAACAAAATGGTTGACTAAACTGGGACAACATCATCTCAGCTTTAATTTAATCACCCATCCATCAAATCTGGGTGTCAGTTGACGTTTGGTTTTGAAGTTTATTTTAAGATTTAGACATTTACATCATAGCTTTCTTATTTCATTCTACGAAATGCATGAAGTTCATGGAATTAGTTTTCTTCTTTTTTTTTGGGGGGGGGGGGGGTTTAATGACAGCAATCCAAGATTTAATTAACACATGCCCCAGAAAACAAAATGCCAAATGTTGGGATGTTTACTTGCGACTGGGAGAGTGATGTAAGAAAGCAGATAGCTGCCACTTGTGTAACCTAGCAACAGGGTCTGACCTAGAGACCAGTCGGTGGGTCAGGGTCTGCTGAGGACAGGGACAGCATGCTAACGTAGCCAGCGCTAAGCTTACGATCCTTCCGTACCACGCTCACAAAACAGACACTCGTGCAGGGCTGACTTGTGTATGTAGTATGGGGGGGTAGGGTAGAGTTCAGTAGTTTGACATGATAAGCAAGAATTATAAATGTATTTTTTTTTTTTACTGTATGAAACAGAAATGATGGTATCAATTCTGATCATACTAATAAATAACACTGTCTTTCGTGACATTTGGTTTTTCTGACCGGATCAAGACTGAAGTAGAGAAAAACTGTGTCCCAGCTTCACCGCCGTACCTTTACAGTGCAGAAGGACGTGCTGATTACTGGGGCTGGTCTCAGCAGCGAAGAACAGACAGTGAGCCTTATTTAGCTCACACGTCAGGCAGCGTCTGGGGAACAGACCCACCGTCTTCACGCTGGGGAGGAGAGGGAGAAGAGACGAGAGAGAGGAGACAAGAGAGAGGAGACAAGAGAGAGGAGACGAGAGAGAGGAGACAAGAGAGAGGAGACGAGAGAGAGGAGACAAGAGAGAGGAGACAAGAGAGAGGAGACGAGAGAGAGGAGACAAGAGAGAGGAGACGAGAGAGAGGAGACAAGAGAGAGGAGACAAGAGAGAGGAGACAAGAGAGAGGAGACAAGAGAGAGGAGACAGGAGAGAGGAGACAAGAGAGAGGAGACGAGAGAGAGGAGACAAGAGAGAGGAGACGAGAGAGAGGAGACAAGAGAGAGGAGACAGGAGAGAGGAGACAAGAGAGAGGAGACGAGAGAGAGGAGACAAGAGAGAGGAGACAGGAGAGAGGAGACAAGAGAGAGGAGACGAGAGAGAGGAGACGAGAGAGAGGAGACAAGAGAGAGGAGACAGGAGAGAGGAGACAAGAGAGAGGAGACGAGAGAGAGGAGACAAGAGAGAGGAGACAGGAGAGAGGAGACAAGAGAGAGGAGACAAGAGAGAGGAGACGAGAGAGAGGAGACAAGAGAGAGGAGACAGGAAAGAGGAGACAAGAGAGAGGAGACAGGAGAGAGGAGACAAGAGAGAGAGAGGAGACAGGAGAGAGGAGACAAGAGAGAGAGAGGAGACGAGAGAGAGGAGACAAGAGAGAGGAGACAGGAGAGAGGAGACAAGAGAGAGGAGACAGGAGAGAGGAGACAAGAGAGAGAGAGGAGACAGGAGAGAGGAGACGAGAGAGAGGACACGAGAAAGAGGAGACAAGAGAGAGGAGACAGGAGAGAGGAGACGAGAGAGAGGAGACGAGACAGAGGAGACAGGAGACGAGAGAGAGAGAGGAGACGAGAGAGAGGAGACGAGAGAGAGGAGACGAGAGAGAGGAGACGAGAGAGAGGAGACGAGAGAGAGGAGACGAGAGAGAGGAGACAAGAGAGAGGAGACGAGAGAGAGGAGACAAGAGAGAGGAGACGAGAGAGAGGAGACAAGAGAGAGAGGAGACAGGAGAGAGGAGACGAGAGAGAGGAGACAGGAGAGACCAGTCAGCCTTTCAGTGTCCTCAGCAGAAATCCTGGGATCTGAGGGGGAGCTGCTCTCCAGTCCTACTCAGCAGCTTTTTGTCAAACGAACAATAGCACTGCTGAGGTTTAACTTTTCAATTTCTTTTTAATATTCCAAAGTTTCGCTGAGAATACGAGTACATCGGAAGTACTGGTTTCAGATTACCATTTCAGATATCGCAATAATTTTATTTTCTGATAATGTAGCTTGAAAGTCATCTAGATTTACAGTTGATGTACAGTATTACCGTTTATTTCTATACAAATTATTGTTGTTACGTTATACAGTGTTGGGCTTTTTCATCTACAGGACATTTACATTTAGTCATTTAGCAGACGCTCTTATCCAGAGCGACTTACAGTAAGTACAGGGACATTCCCCCGAGGCAAGTAGGGTGAAGTGCCTTGCCCAAGGACACAACGTAATTTGGCACAGCTGGGAATCGAACTGGCAACCTTCAGATTACTAGCCCGACTCCCTCACCACTCAGCCATCTGACTCCCGGAGGACACAGGAATAGTGGATTATCAACATACTAGGTTATAACCTAGGTAGCTGTCTTGAAGGGCAAACAGGAAGAAGCTTATCAAATCTGTCACCTGAACAGCTGTCGTCTCCGTGGTGATCCCTCTGTGCTGAGGAAGTATCTGATGAGAACAACAGGAGCTTCAGTAACAGTCTCAGGACCCACATGTTTGTCCAGACCAGAGTCTGAGAGACTCAAACTCAACAGGCATTCTGGTTTTAATGTCTGAACCCAACCCAAGCTCCAACTTAAACAAAGAGTATGATTTGCCAATTGAAATTCATGAATATGCACTGAAAAATTGTTCTTCTTGTAGTGCGTACATTTGATTTGAAACTGGTTGCAGAACCGTATCAGTGTTTCAGAAGCGATACTCACATATTTTCGTTGGTCTCATCGTAAGCCAGGATCTTCGTCACCTCCCAGTTTCCTGATGTCAGATGGCGAACTTCATTTTGATCTGCTCTGAACTGGACGAGATTTTTTTTTTTTTACAGAAAGTTAACCATTTGGAAATTATAATTAAAATCACCATCTATCTACAGTACCAGTCAACATTTTTTAAACATTTTCCCATTCGGAAAATGTGTCCAAACTTTTGACTGGTACTGTATGTCCCTATGGAAATAAAGGTCTACCGCACTTTCCCCTGTAGCCATGGCAACTGAATGTCCCCTAAATTAACCGTAACAATGGAGATATCACCTCTAACCTGGATGAGCCCGTCACCAGGGTTGTTTCCATCCTGTACGGACCTTTCTATCAGAACCCCCCTCTTTTGCCTTGCACCAATAATGAGCCACACTGTACCTGCGTGGTGAACATGGCAATATGATGGAACTCCCCACGGCCTCCTTGCTTGACAGGAACCGTCATGAAGAATCTGTTGCCGTCTTTGGAAAACACTGGTTCCTGGTTCTAAAGGAACCAAACACAATACCATCAGCTCCTGTGAGATTACAGCACCTGAAAATATGAATAGAAATGACCAAAGCAGGCAATTGTGGAAGTACATTGAGATTCAGGCAGCGGAGTCAAACTTACAGTGTGTGACTGTGAATCACTTGAGGGCAGAAAGAAAGGGACAAGCCTAAAGATGCTTTACCTGCTTTGAAAGCCAGAGCTCTGAGGTTTCTTCATGCCTCTGAAAAAGAACATTTGAAATGTTACGAATGAACATTTCCCGACTCGATTCGCTTAAACCGGAGCCAGAACTAAACGGATGTTATCGCTCAGACAAAATGTACTTCTGCGCCAAAACAAACGCACCACAAGTACTCCAAACTCCTCGCTCCCGTACTTCAGAATTGTCATTATGAGAGCCATTCACAGTCCTTTTTCTCTCATTTAAAACTCATCACAGTAAAAAGACCAAAGGCTTGGCAGACATACTGAGTTGAAGCCCAAGCCTGGCGGCTTCTTGGCTGCCAACCGTGTTTGTTTGTGCTCTAGTCGTCTGTGGTAGCTGACCCTGGAACAGTGCAGCTGGACGCTGTCCCAAATATCCCCACACTGTCTCCACGAGGGAGAGGTCTGTCCTTCCCTGCCCAGCCACAGACACAGCTTGGAGCGTGGCATGATCACACGGTGAGCCTCACCAATGGCACACACCGCATACACCGCACAGCAGTATCGAGATCAGTATTAAAACATATACAGCGAAACGATTATAATGGATTCGGCATTGGTGTTTTTATAAAACAGAAAGAAAAACAATGGTCTTATTTGAGAACAGCTTTTCCATTCTGCACACACAGAAAATAAATCAAGGCTTCCATTTAAACCATCTGACAATACCACCAAAAAATACTGAAATGAGAGGCAGCTGAATACATTTACATTTAGTCATTTAGCAGACGCTCTTCTGCCGAGAATAGAAGCAAAGCTTTGACACCTTAGCTAAGAGGGATGAAAACCATCACAAAAGCAACACCAATGCTTTTCTTCCAACTGTGAAAGCAGCGTATTCAAAATGATCCCATGTCTAATGTCACACTGACTCTCTTCTGTTGTGGTTGGGCAGGTGAGGGCAGCTGTGAGGCTGTTGTGGTTGGGCAGGTGAGGGCAGCTGTGAGGCTGTTGTGGTTGGGCAGGTGAGGGCAGCTGTGAGGCTGTTGTGGTTGGGCAGGTGAGGGCAGCTGTGAGGCTGCTTGTGGACGAGGCAGCAGGACCGTGACATGCTCACCTTGACGCAGGCTCCGGTGGTCGTGTCACACACAGTCAGGATGGAGATGTTCTGGGCGCGGTTCAGCCACCTGACTGCTGTCTTGGTTTTGCTGATCCAGGTAACCATGGTCACATAGTGTTCCCTGTCAACGAGAAACCGCATAATCAGACAGCATTTCCCCTCCTGGGTCGTGGTGCAGATCATGGAGCAGCTACTGTATAAGTACTTTTATGCACATCTCCAAAAAACAGTTGCTCGGTTGCGTCCAATGTGAGGATGATTCTCCCGAATGTGTAGACTACCACGCTTTGAGACGGCTTTGACACTTTCCCCTGCTGGGATCATGATGAAACTATGTTGTGAGATGAGTCATAAATTGAACAATCATGGTTACCTGTCATGGTTTGTCTGTGTGTGTTTATGTATCAAGCTGTTAGCAGGCGTCCCACCGCCAGGCGGGTGGGCAGCTCTGCGTCTCACCTCAGTTTCAGGCCGTCCGGGGGGGTGAGCTCCTGTGTGTGTGTGGGCCCGTACAGGTTCACCACCAGCAGCTTCACAGTGGGGTTGGGAGACCCAGCCTGTGTGCGCAGCCCGTGTGTTAGAGCGGATTCAAACAAACATAAACACCGGCTTATCTCTACTTGCGGACGGTGTCCGTGATCGTGTATCGTAGAATCATTTATGAATGACCCCGTGGCTTTTACGTCCATCAGATACCCATTCGAGCATCTGTTTATTATTCACTGAGACGTAACGGGTCTGAGTTAGGATGGTCTAAACACGAGCAGTAAAACCTGCCTGTCCACATGCTGTAGCTGTCCACATGCTGTAGCTGTCCACATGCTGTAGCTGTCCACACCCTCAGTGTGCAGCGCTGTGTCCAGTTTAACCTTGGACAGCACACACACACGGCCACACACTGAGCCACAATGCTGTTGGGGCGGGCATACGTACAACAGCACAACAGATTACTCATGTAGCCGCTGTTTGGTAATTAGCGTAATTGAGCATGGTGAGTGGTGGTTGGTGTTGGGAGGAGGACAGCTGGTGGGGAGCTACGGTCTTGCCTGGTTTCTCAGGCCCATCTCAAGTCATGTCTGTTTTAATGACTTCCACCCTGAGAGAGGGCGGCGGTGGACCTCTGGGGGTTTGGAGCGGTACCAGTGATGTTCACGGTAATCTGGCGATTAGACACAGAATTTATAGAGTGGTTGTAGATTTGCTGGTGAGTAAGGCTGGGGCCAGTCTAGCAATCATGACCAGGGGGAGCCGTACAGGACTGGACAATTCACGGCAAAAGGTCCAAATCTCTCAGGTACTGTGCGGAAAATGTACCAAAAAAGCAGAGAATTACCCAAAAGATTGCCGTACGTACTTCAGGACTGTCTCGGAATCTTGATTCAGAAGGTTTATTCTAGTCCAGTCTCTTATATTGGCTTACCTTAGGGTAGGGGTACTGCCTCCCCTTGGGGTAGATGGTGCCCGTGAAGCGAGGCAGGGCCATGTTGGGTACCAGCGTGTCATTGAGGACCAGGAAAGCCAGCCTCTCTCCATCAGGAGACCACCAATGAGCCACATGTGTCTGGAGAACCTCCTCTGAGGAGAGAGGGCCACAGGCAGAACCGTTAGGCTTCAAGTGGGAGTGTTCTGGACGGGCCCTCGGCAAGAAACTCAACCTCTTATCTGGTGAACGGCCTGTACAGTACAAGATATGAATTGGAGCACATGTACTCTATGCAGTTTCTTTCCGTAAATAGACCACTGAACTATTGTGACTGCTCCTTCATTATTTTCGAGTGTGCTCAACTGTTTTTGTCTGTTACAGGCAAAAAAAACGTTTTGACTTAATTTGGGGGTATCAAGACAAGAAGTGCACGTCAGGCTTCAAAATACTGTACGAAAGAGAGAGGGAGTGAGTATGCGAGGAAGATAAATAACGAGGATGACAGGCACACTAGACAGAGACAGAACAAATGTAAAGTTGCATTAATTAGCATTATCAGACATCTAAGCATCCAGATTGGAAACGAAACACATGAATGTATAAAAACAACATAATACAGTTTCCACTTATTGTGGTTATTTTAAGAAACCATTTATAATCTCATTATTGGACTCTCATTTTTGAGTGTGTAGTGGGCTGTTATCTGAAATGTAATGAGCTTTTCTCTATCCAAATCTGTCACTCGGATGACATTCCTATTTAATCATTATTTGGGATAAACTTGTTTTTGTGAATTCATTATTTTAGTAATGTACTACCTGTGTCGCAGTATGGAAATTGGAACATTTAAAAACAACGGGAGATTTAACTGTTTCACTCGCGCAAAAGGAACATGAGCAAGTGTAGCTTCAAACTTGCTCTGCCTTCTCAATCACAAAAACTTATATTACATATTATAGATAAAAAAATAATCAGTGCCAGTTACACGTAGGATAGATAAACATTTGATAACCGCATAAGAACTGGAGATGATTTATTGGTCAAAATCAAAATGTAAAAATAATAAGAACATTCATAATATGTAATGCGATGAACACCACAAGGTGTTTAATGGCTGATATGATGTCCTACGAAAATGACCCACCCTCGTACAGCCAGTCAGCGACCCCGTTGAAGATCACGCCGCCCTTCCCCGAGGAGGTCAGCCGTAAGGAGTTACTCTTGACGTCTGTTTGGTAGTAGATGTTGTTTTCAAACACGTAGATCTGGGGGTAGAAACACACTCAGTAATGCTTGATGTCGTCCTTGGCTCTTCGTGGTACAGTTTGTCCTGTAACTGAATGGCTCAAAAACGGTTGTTATCCTTTACAAATGTTTATCCAGAGAACCTCGTGAGTCACTCGGGTACATTTTGCACTATTTAGGTTCTGAGAAGAAAATATAAATTCAAGATAAAAAATATACATCCAGATTTCAGATCTTGTTAACTCGGCCAGTCTACCACAGTTACACAAACAAATTACATGTATAATGTATTCATTTTGCAGACCCTATTATCAGAAGCGAGTTATCCTATATTTCTATAGATCCTATAGAAAATACAGAAGAAAATCAAGGATCAGAAGTGCGAAGTCCAACGGCCTGTATTTACCAGACACGCCAGATCACATCTTTACATCTACAGTGCAACAATAACTAGTGCAAGGGATCTGAACATCGTTTCTCCAGATTCCGATGGTACATGTTTATTTCCCAGAATCAATATTCAATCAATTTTTCAAATGGGCGGCCAACCTTACTTAAAACTCTGTTATTTAGATGTTAGTCATATGACTGCTTCCATTTATTTGATTTGTGAATACAGTACAATCATTTGCATATAAATGTATTCAACGGAACCTGCAAAGTAGGCCTACTCTTTGCTGGTGGGGAAAGATAGGGAGCAGTCTTAAATAACACCAGTTTTACAGTAAAATGCATTACGGCTGGCTTTTTAAACAACATTGACAGAAATGCCAATATATGCCAACAGGTCGAATAATAATAGAGGCAGCTGAAAATAGTCCATCTCCTCTTTACAAATGCTAAATCCCATGAAAGTATATTCAAGGTATTGGGGGCGGTGTGGCAGGACAACACAAACTTTTACACGGTAGTGAGAGAACAAGTCACAGTGTGTCAAGGCAGACAACCTTGACACACTGTTCGACCGGAATTATCTATAGCGAGTAGCGCTCGGTAAACACAGAGGGTCGTAGGTATACCGAGTGAACCTGATCTGAGATAAAACAAGCAGCATATTCGTTTCATCAGACGCACTCGTGGCTAATGATGCCTGCGATTGTACCACTCTCAATCTGGAAAGCCAACGCATCCGTCTACCTCGCCCCTCGTCACTATAATGGCTTTCTAATGGAGGTGAGCTTGATTTAATGCCCACATTAACCGTGCTGAATGTTCCAAATTTAGACAAGAGGACGCTAATATACTTTAGCTTGTTTGCTGTCAATAAGGTTACCCCATCTGTCTAAACAAATGAAAAAGGTCCGAGTGAATGCAACGATCATTTAATTAACGTTATTCCTTTTGAATATGAGTGGTACTCCGGTGCAGTGCGAAGGCGGTAGGGACTTCCGTTCCACTTCTAGCCCTGTCAGTCAGCTGGTAGCATGACAGACTTCCCGTCGGGGATGACTGGCTCTTGAACGCGTTAAGCGCCACCGGTTCTCTAGCTACAGCAAGACTGAAGCAGAACCAGGGTCGTGTTTTAAGTAGCATATCACTCACTTTAGTTTCTTCGTAGGTTAGGTGTGGGCCTACCCTGGTACAAACCTATTTTTTTGTCACACAGTAGGCATATACGGCTGCATAATGTGTGTAACTTGTGTTTAGAACCCGCTTTCCATGAGTAGGCTATGATACGAAGTTTGTTCATGAATAGGCTACACATAATACACAAAACGTTTGGAGTAGCCTATTTCTTAATCAACCCAGCTAACCGATACCAACAGCCAACTGACAATGGATTGGGTCTTTTAATATATCAATTCCATATCAGACTCTCTCCTACAATGTTTTTTTTATTGTCAGATATAAAAAGAGGGGCTGGACTTAAAGACAATAGCCTACAACAGGGAGTATGAAAACTACAAATTCTGCCATTGTAAGAGATATGAAAATGCTATTGTTGTGGATTTAATGGAAAGCATGGTTTGCTTTCAACTGCAACATAATCAAAACACATTCCAATTAAAAGTTCAGAGCGGACTCCTTGTGGGGATTAAATTGTAGAACAATTAAATCTAACAAAGCAATTACAAGAGGAAGATGATAAGAATTGTCCCAAGGACTAAAAACAGGAGAAAAGAGTAGTGTGGAAATGTAACAAGCCTTCTAAAATCTTTGATAATTGTTATTGAGCAATTTAGAGGTTATTTTTTTTATCATTTGTACATAAGGGCCCAAAGCAACCAATATAAAAAGTGATTTCTTTACTCACTGCTATTTTCTCACTACTTTTTTTTTGCACTGGAGGGAAGTAACTTTTTCACATAAGCATGTTTTTTATGCAACTACAACATGCATGTTTTTTATGCAACTCAAGTCAGTTGAATCCCCCTTCCCAGCTTGCAAGCGAAAACAGTTTGCAGGTCATCAGTGCGTGTGACCAGTTATAGCGCTTGTCGTCGTGGCGATGGTGACAGGAGTGAGTAATGCTGTATGGACTCACCAGCTGCTGGCCCTGGACGCCCCAGGCAGCGTACTGCAGGACGGAGTTAAGCACCTCTGGAGGGTCCAGCTCCCACACCTCCCTGGGAAACGACAGAGACATCTCACCACACTGCCCTCTAGAGCATGGGAGGGCGCGTGTCGTTCCTCCGGGGGCCAGCATATTCACTCTGAATCAATGAACCTCACAGAAGGCATGCAACTGGAATTGATTTGATGCTCTTTTGTGTGCTGACTGTGTTTTTCAGGTGGTGGTCAAAAAGGGGATTTTCTTGTGTGAACCCACGACGTTCTCTAGTGCCTACCTACCTCCTTATCTACCTACCTCCTTATCTACCTACCTCCTTATCTACCTACCTCCTTATCTACCTACCTCCTTATCTACCTACCTCCTTATCTACCTACCTCCTTATCTACCTACCTCCTTATCTACCTACCTCCTTATCTACCTACCTCCTTATCTACCTACCTCCTTATCTACCTACCTCCTTATCTACCTACCTCCTTATCTACCTACCTCCTTATCTACCTACCTCCTTATCTACCTACCTCCTTATCTACCTGGCTGATGGCAAACAAGACAAACCCACCTGGTGTGAATGTTGTAGATGCTATAGGAAGCCATGTAGGAATGACGGTAAACCTAGGGCAAAAAACAGACACAAAAAAGCAATTATGGTATGAAAGATTTAACGAGGGAGCCAACTTTTGCTGATAAAAACACCATAAAAGCGGAAGAAAAAAGCATGAAACAAAACGAGGCTGCTGGCTGTTTTCACAGAGAGACTCTGAGGACAATGCAATTTGCATGGCTGACAGCTGCAGGACCAGACATTTTAATTCCCACTGAAAAACTGATCATGGAACCCCTCCGTCTTCCTCTGAAAGCCTGGTGAAATGAAAGAGACAGAGAGACAGAGGATGAGGGAGAGAGAGGATGAGAGAGAGAGAGGATGAGAGAGAGAGAGAGGATGAGAGAGATAGATAGAGAAAGGCATCAAAAAGCCCTTTTGACGGTGGGGCGCGTGTAAATCTGTCTGGATTCCCCAGGAGAAGATATGGCTGACATGATAATAGCATCCTGCCCGTGGATAAAGAGAGAAACAGACTCTGTTTCGCATTGTATCATCATAATGACATTGGTGCCCACAGTGCTGATGGAGACCTTGACAGATCCATGGAACAAAATTATTTGTTGATATATATATACAGGTTTAAAATCGGAGCACTGGGTGATAATGAGGTAATTCATTTTCCTGCCATTGGAATGATGCGATTGCAAGTATTGAATAAGAACCTCTTCAGAAAAACCTGGTTTGATCGGCACAGGGCTTCAAGACAGTTCCACTCAGAGCAGGGGTAAGGGGAGAGAGAGATGAAAAAGGCAAAGAGAGAGAGAGAGGTCGCCAGTGTTCAAAGACTACAGTTTGATATATCTGTTAGAGTAGAACAGGGGGGGGGGACAGGCATGAGGTGGTGCAGGATGGATGGCTGGAATTAAAAAGGGCTCCTTGAATTGGAGAGGACACACGTTGGCAACGTGAATTATGCATGGAGTCGGAGGAGGGAGGAAGCAGGCGAAGGAGGCGGTGCTGGGGGGGCCAGGACGCCAACAGAGATGGATGAGCAATCAGAACATTTGCCAAAAATAGTGTTGACAAGCCAAAATGAGTGATCTAGGAGAGGGAAGGAAGAGAGGGAAGGACGAGAAGAGAGGGGAGGGGGAGAGAAGGGAGGACGAGAAGGGATGAAGAGATTATTTCCTTGAGCTTATTTCACATTTTAAAAATTAAATGTTCTGGACCTTTGATTACAGAAAAGTGTTCCATGTGTGGAACATCAGGCTAATACTTATCCAGTTCTAATTGCTTGTGAACTGTTTAAGAATCATTCAAAAAAAAAAATCCTTTCTTCGTTTAAGTCGTGGAAGTGTGGGCGTCATGTCCATTGTGAGTCGCAATGTCTTTAACTCAAAACAACGTGACATTTTTGATCAATTTCGTGCTCAAATGCACCTGGAGTCAGATGATGAATATCAGTGGGTGTTTGCCAAGCACTCAGGACATTTCATCAAATACATTTAATTGCGTTGCTAGCTAATGTAAGTTGTCATTAAAACATTAAAAGAAGGTGGTGTCTGTCCAAACCAATGACTAAGCCTTCATCCATTTAATGGCAATTTTCTTTAGTTATACTCCCCTCTTCAGAATCTGCCTCATAATTAGACGGGCCACACAGCGACTGTCCTTGTGTCATCCTCCTTCCACAGCCAAGGGGGAGTCAGGTGGCTGAGCGGTGAGGGAAGCGGGCTAGTAATCCGAAAGTTGCCAGTTCAATTCCCGGTCATGCCAACTGACGTTGTGTCCTTGGGCAAGGCACTTCACCCTACTTGCCTCGGGGGGAATGTCCCTGTACTTACTGTAAGTCGCTCTGTATAAGAGCGTCTGCTAAATGACTAAATGTAAGGTGACATCCACCATTAAGAATGCAAATCAGAACGAATACACGCACCATCCTGATGTCTGAGGGGCGCAGAGGATCAGGGCTCCAGGTAGAATACAATATCTTTATTGTCATTGTACAACGACATTGGAGGCAATCCTCCTCAGGTGAACTGAATAAATACAGAAGTTTATAAAATAAAAATGTTAAAAGATTAAGACTATAAGTATTACCCAGTACTATAAGTATTACCCAGGCATTACACAGTACTATAAGTATGACCCATGTATGACCCAGGTATTACCCAGGTATAACCCAGGTATGACCCATGTATGACCAAGGTATTACCCAGTACTATAAGTATTACCCAAGTATTACACAGTACTATAAGTATTACCCAAGTATTACACAGTACTATAAGTATTACCCAGGTATGACCCAGGTATTACCCAGGTATGACCCAGGTATTACCCAGGTATGACCCAGGTATTACCCAGGTATGACCCAGGTATGACCCAGCTCTCTGACATGGTGCATGTGGAAGCAGAAGCTCTCAGATTAAAACATGATTCAAACTGCATGTTGTCTCAGGAAGGTTTAGGAGCCGCGCTAGAGAGCCTCAGAGAGAGTCAAGCTGCCCGGCTGACAGCACACGCGTCTGCATGGTTGAGAGGGTCACTGGAGTGTTTCTACAAAAAAGGCTAATTTCAAATCAACAGCAAATAAATCTGACACTTGTGTTTGATTGAATGCAGAAAACTGAAATTGTTTGCGTGTGCCAAGGTAGTTCAGAGCATCGTGATAAACAACCTTCTATTAACAAATCGAGAAATTGGCTAAAGAGTTGAAAAACAGTCAGCTCTTTGTGAAAGGAAAACCTGACAAAATTGTCAGCCGTGATCCCCTGGTTTGATGAAAGCGACTGGAACCAGAACACTTGATGCTCGACTCTCCCTCAGTCGAACCTGCAGCTCTGATCTCTGCCATCTCTCCAAAACAAGTCTGATTGTGTTTCTGCCCTCATTGCTATCGACCACAAAACAGAGGGAAATCGATGGGGAAGTTCCCAAGCGAGATCGCATGTGAGCTTGAGAGATGCTCTGAGGGTTTCCCTGCAAGGGAGATGAAGAGCGAAGGCCTACCTGACAATACATCAGAGACGTGTCCTTCTACCTGCACCCTCTCAGCCCACAGGATCTCATTGCCCATCCTTCACAGCTGAGTGACATGCTTGGCTTCCCCTGGAACAGATTTCATGTTCCAAATGAGGGGGGCTGTCGCTGTCTTGGTGTGTGGGGTTGCATCAAATTCCCCTTTTTTGCTCTGTTAAATTGCTGCACCAGTCCACACTTGACCGGTGGGGATCTCATTCTATTATGACTGTAACTGTTAGCTGCTCCTGGCATTCTCTAATCCCTGCTCTCCTCTCTCTGTCCCCCCCCACACACATCCCTTGTGGTGTGGGGGGTTTGAGTTGTCAGCATCTGCCTGGTCGTCGGTCAGCCAACGCTGGACCTGGTCGCGAGTCTCCCGGTCCTGTCCTACATCTATAAAGTTGAATAATGGATTTTGGTGTTTTAAAAACCCATCGACACTGTATGACTATGTTTAGCCTGTGTTCTGCTCCTCTCTCCCACCAACCGTCTCTGGAGGAGGGGATCCCTCTCTGAATTGCTCCTCCCAAGGTTTATTCCATTTTTTTTTCTCCTGTTGAGAGTTTTTTGGGAGTTTTTCCTTGTCTTCCTTGAGGGTTTAGGTTGGTTGAGGGGCAGTTCTATGGGCATATGTGAAGCCCTCTGTGACATGCTTGCGGGTAAAAAGGGCTATACAAATAAATTTGATTTTGATTTGATTTGGCTTACCATAGCAATACATCCCAACGAGAACATAACACTACGGACACCTGTGGTTACCATGGCAGCCTGGCCTAAAGCACCCAATGCTTTTCCAGCCCGTCGCCTCTCGAGCCGGACAGACAAAGATGTCCTCCCTGCCGCTCTCTGTGGGACCTGCCGCTCTCTGTGGGACCTGCCGCTCTCTGTGGACCTGCCGCTCTCTGTGGACCTGCCGCTCTCTGTGGGACCTGCCGCTCTCTGTGGGACCTGCCGCTCTCTGTGGACCTGCCGCTCTCTGTGGGACCTGCTGCTCTCTGTGGGACCTGCCGCTCTCTGTGGACCTGCCGCTCTCTGTGGGACCTGCCGCTCTCTGTGGACCTGCCGCTCTCTGTGGGACCTGCCGCTCTCTGTGGACCTGCCGCTCTCTGTGGACCTGCCGCTCTCTGTGGGACCTGCCGCTCTCTGTGGACCTGCCGCTCTCTGTGGGACCTGCCGCTCTCTGTGGACCTGCCGCTCTGTGGGACCTGCCGCTCTCTGTGGACCTGCCGCTCTCTGTGGGACCTGCCGCTCTCTGTGGACCTGCCGCTCTGTGGGACCTGCCGCTCTCTGTGGGACCTGCCGCTCTCTGTGGGACCTGCATCACACAACACAGTTTTTTTTGTCTTCCAGCATGACCGTGATGAGACAGTGTGGATAATATTCTGTTGTTTCAACACACACCACATCCCGGGAACTTTTATCCTAGAGGTGCCCAGGAGTTTGTTAGGCCTATCTGCAATCCGTGTTTATAATTATTATTTGATCATTTAATCCTTCTCATATTCAAACCTAAAGCACCGTCGTTAAAAAATACCACGTCTTCTGGAGTAAATCTCAAAGCCATGACAGCACTTACTCAACCACTTCCACATTGTTGTTTGACGGCTAATTCTCATTGGAAACACATAGCAGTGGATCAACAGGGACTTGGCAGTGAGATTAGTGCAGAGTGGAGCATTACAGACATTACAAGGTGCTTATGCTCTAAGAAAACAGACCACGATCTGGATTGACAAACATACACATGCAGGTAGGAGAGAGATTATGAGCGTTTATCAAGCTTAATCTGCGCTGAGATAAAGCTGTAATGGGATAAAGGTGTAATCCTGAGGCAAGGTGAGGCTGTTAGGGAACGTCTTCAACGCACTCTTTGAGTTAAGTACATTCAGTTCATGAAGGCGTGGGAAGACCCTGGTTTGATCCTGGTGGAGACCACATGGTTTAGGGATCAAGTTCGACGTCTACAGTGTGAACCAACATTACTGATCAGAATTTCAGCTTTCAGAGTTAATCATACAGTCTGCGTAGTGGTTTGCATCCAACCTTCTGAGGAATTCACTCAAAACCTAACACTAACTCATCCCTGACCTGAACCCTAAACCTTAACCTACAGAATGTTCAATACTTCAACACCTATATCAACTGCAGAGAAACACAGATAAAAGTACAACCTTTACTGTGTCACATATAAACAGCAGATTCTCTCACCTTTTTTAAATTGTGAAAAATATTTGAGGACATCAATAAAATTGTCAACAGAGTCTGTCTTGTACTGAAACTGTTGCTACAATTTCACAGTTTTCAGGCAGTGCTCAGAATAACATTTCTCTGTACGTTATTTGCATAATTGTGCAAAAACTGACAAAACAAGCTATCAAGAGTTACAGAATTAAAAGCACCATAAGACTCACATATAGGAACCATCATGAAAAACATTCAAATGAGATCAGATTAGTTTCCTTGTCGGTAATCTTCAAAGTTGATCCATTCCAGAGAGGAGGGTCCAATTTACATATCTCATTTAGCATCTCCACCTTTGCTGATGGAAAGCTCCAAATCATGGTAGAAACTAACCTGCTATGTTAATGAACGAACGTGACCTGCCAATTGTGGCCTACCCAGATCCACACTTCTAATCACACACGCTCTACCCACACCCACACTTCTAATCACACACGCTCTACCCACACCCACACTTCTAATCACACACGCTCTACAACAGAGCCACGTTAATCACACAAGGCAGTGTGAGTGTGAGTGTTTCTTCAGGAGAGCTGACTAGCTAAGGTGTGTGTGTGTGTGTTCAAACAAGCTGACTAGCTAAGGTGTGTGTGTGTTCAGACGATCTGACTAGCTAAGGTGTGTGTGTGTGTGTTCAGATGCGCTGATTAGCTATGGTTCCTGTGTGTGTGTGTGTGTGTGTGTGTGTGTGTGTGTGTGTGTGTGTGCGTAATGTGTGTGTTTGGACACGTGAACAGTGAAGGGGGCGTGGCTGTTAGACATCTGCTACCGTGTGAACGCATTGAAATCCAAACATGTTGTACGATTCAATAAAGCCTTTCTTTTACTGTGAGTCAATAAGTGAAAGAAAGAGAGAGAGACAGAGACACAAGAAGAGATTTGTTTGATTTGATGTAGAACTGAGGGGTTATTACTAGCAGCACGATACCAAAAAAATCAGTACAATATGACTCAAAATATATGAAATATTTCCACAGTAAAAAGCCACAATAGATGTTGCTAACCTGTTTGACATCGTAGGCAAAAAGCACATATTTCAGGTCCGGTGACACAGAATACTTTGCAACGTTGAAATTAACCTGGAAAAGAAAGACAACAGCTCACTGTTAAGTATTGTATAGGTGTGGATGTACAGTACAGTGTGTTAATTTGTCATTGTGGGCTGTGCATTGTATGTGTGTAGGTCTGTGTGTGTGCGTGCAAGTGTGGTCTATGGTGGATTCTGTGTGTGTGCCATTCAATTGGAATTTTAAGTGTTTATTATGTAAATGTGTGTTTGCCATGTGACATGTTTATGCATCTTTATGTCTGCTGCTGAGTACATTCATAGTCAACAGTTGTATAGTGGGTAACATTGCTGAACTTACAAATGTAGTGTTGGTCAGGACAAACTCAGTCTCGTTTGTGAGGATGTTGAACTTGATGACGTGGCCGTCGCGATTTCTGTAGATAACTTCTGAATCTGCGAAAGGAAAAATAAAACACAAAGATTGACACATCCTGCGCATTCACCTCGATTCATGCGGTTTGAAAACCATCTCTCCTGGAGTTACAATAGTCTACACTGGAGCATAACATTGTCACAACAATTTCCCCTTGTAGGTCTCACACCTATTTTATACCCCTGTCCCTAATTGGAATTTAAATGGAAGACACACAAAGAAAGTGGTAACCTGTGTTCAAGTTGTTGCTGTTGTACTGTTTGTGCTACAATTGTACATCACACTCATGACACAACACACACACTGTAGCCAACATACATACAGCACACGCACACACACCCACACACACAACACACACTCTGTGCAGGGATACAACACACACACACAAATACACAGGCCATGGTTTACTGTAAGAAAACAAGATTGAGATCAGCGAATCCTCCCACCTCTACAGAAAGGAAAAAAAGATTGCTTGTAATAACAGCACCTTGGATCTTGGGAAGCAGCAGTGATTGTAAAATGAAGTTGCTATATATATTCTTCTCATAAAGAGACAAAGTTCCACTGTGCCATAGCAAGGTCGGACCATTTCAATGTCCTCATGCGCATAATTTTTTATCTGGATAACTGTATACTTTTTGTATCTTACTGGCTGGTCTTGTAGTCAAGTATATTGTCTAATAAAATCGTTTTCACATAAAAGCATTTACATTTCCAACATCAACATACAATGCACATAAAAATCATACAGAGATTTTGATGAGGTACATCTACAAACTTATTAAAAAAAAGTACTTCTATCAAACTTTGAATTAACTTATCAATCTATGTCAATAGGGGTTCTGTCTCTGACATGAAGCCCACTGGCCTCTGGCCTGAATCATACAGTGGGAGGCGATCACCTTCTCTGAGGTTTCAGCCAAGCTCATTTGTCCGTCAACGATTTTCTCATTCCCGGCCAATCAGGGCTTGTCGCCGGGCTCTAGTCATTATTGGTTTGACTGATGGGTATTGTGACCCCACTGCACCCAATCACGACCTACACATTTGTATCTGTCATAACCTCTGATACTCTATCACAGCAATGAATGTCATCATCTGACAAAAGTTCTCTACAAATTGAAGGGCCTTACCAAAGATCATCTGTTTTCCTTCTTAGAATGTCTTTCATAATCAAGTGGTCTTGAAATATCCCAGTCTGTCCTCTTTCCTTGCATGCGTGTGAGGAGGACATGTCAGGGTCTTGGCAAGGTTATGTGATGTCACACAGGGTAATGAGAGGTTTTAGAGGTAAACAGATGTGCCCTTGCAAACTTCTGCCTAATCCCAAACAGATGATGTACATTGCTGAGTATGAACAGAGCTGCACATCCCTTAAGGAGTAGTCCTGGCTTCCACAGGAAACGCAGTTAGGTCTGGCGCCCTGACAAGAGAAGAAGAACCATTCCAGTGTAGGGCTTATCAGATGCTCCAGCTACTTGGCTCTCCTCGGGCCCTGCGCACCGCAGATAAAAATAATACTCTCACATCGAGGTCGACCTTGGGTGACTGCTTGGTTGAAATTTGGAAGCAAGTTCCAAGTGACTTTCCTCTCTTAAGATTGTCCTTCAGACCAGTAACCCTGCAAAACTTTGTATTAAAACTTCTTTAGAATCAGAATTCGGTTTATTCTATTCTTTAAGCTAATTTATTGTCTATGCTGTGGTAATTTGGAGAAATTTCCATTTGGCATCCGATGATGAGAGGCTTACAGGATGTAAGGAATCTAACAGATAGAAGAAAGTCACACCCGTGTGATCTTTAAAACATAACCTGCCAGTGATAGGTCTCTCTGAGAGCTGAGCTTGTATCCTTTAATAATGAAACGACCCACGCAGAAAAGTACAAGCTAAGACTCTAATGCATAAGTTATGAGCTACGTCTGTAACCCTGTGAATTATGAATAACCTCTGCCTTGTTGCCACGCCAAAACCCCCAGCTTTAAGGGTTGGCTGCTTAGTATGTTCATACTGCCAGGCTTGGGTAAGTACCATTCAGAGTGCATTGCACAACAAATTACAATGTTAACATTTTATTAAAGATGTGTATATATGTTTAACCCTCGTGCTGCCTTCGGGTCACATGACCCAAAGGTTCATAACGAACCATCGTTGTGTTTACCCAATTTTACCCAATACAAAAACAAATAAAAATAATTTTCTTTTAACCTTCGCAATGTGGGGGGTCTGAGACAGCCCAACGGTTAAAAGAAAATGCTTCACTTTGTTTTTGTATGCGGTAAAGTTGTCGCAATACGACGGTGGGTCACAATGACTGATGGGTCAGAACGACCCGAAGATAACACAAGGGTTAAGAGGTCTTAATGGGCACACTCATTGCTTACTAAATATGTTGCTTACTGATAACTTGATTTCCCCAGCTCTTCCAGCTCCTCAGCATCCGCATGGCGAGTGCCATGCTGGGCCAGGGTGGTGACACCAAGCCAGGTGCCTAATGGAAGGGGCCCCTGTCAGAGCCACATGTGACTGAGAGGTTGTGGCAGGGGCAGGCACTTCCACAAGCTAACACTTGGAGAAATATTGAAGTTAATCATAGTCATTTTCTTTTAAGCCGTCAGTTCTGATTGAGTTCAACCTGAAGTACACCTGATTACGTAACCCAGACATGTGGTGTTCTTCGGGTGGGATTGACAACCGGAATGGGTATTCATCCAACTAAGGCAGAAGCAAAGGATGGCTGGCATTGAAAGATGGCAGCGGTAGACATGCTTAATGGAAACCGCTGTTATGTTTTAATTACCTTTCAATCGTATAATTAACATCTACAAAAACGTACAACACACTTTACACATCAATGCTTCTCAGAGAAAATCATTTTCTTTTAGTTGTTGCTCGAAACAGAGAAATGTTCTCTACTGTAATTCAATATAACCCATTGGCAATTACTAGGCCTAAAGATTGTGTATAATGTTAATAAACTTGTTTTTAATTCAATAAAAGTGATTATTGTTGGAGAGTTCTGTGCAGTGGTTACAATTGGTATCAGTTACTGTCAGATTAGAGACATTAGGCAAAACAATTAGCAATGTTCCCCACAGTAGCCTACAGCAACTGGGTCACATCACATATTAGAGGACATTAACCTGATCCGAGACAATCAAACTGATGAAAACAGAGACTTCAGCCTTCAGGTACGACTTTACTTTTTTGTAAGTAAACCAACTAGTTTGCGTATCACTAAAAAAGATGCTGTGATCAATGAGCCACTCCAAATGTGTATATGAGCAGGGCTCTCAAGTTTTATCAAAAGTGTGGCGTGAGATTACCATACCTGTTGAGGTTTGGGTAAAAACAAATCTGGCTGACGGGAGGGGTGCTGCGCTGGTGATGTTTTCTGATTGGCATTTAACTCTCTATAACACGAGACAACTATCATCTCAGTATGCCTATATGCCTCGTCTATTAATTGTATGCAGTGGGACAAGTTATCCCTTCTCAGCGTGAGAAATTGCTAAAATGCGTGAATCTCACGGCGAATGCTTAGATTCAGAGGCTCGCGGCTAGCTGGCCAAATAACGCGACTTGTTCAAATGGGAAGCGAAGCTGAACTTCTCCTCGGGTCATCCAGCTCACAGCTGATAAATACAGGTGGCGTGCAGGGGCTAAGAGCTAAGGGAGAACATACGAATGAAATATGCAGCGCACAACTAAATTATTTAGTTACGGTTATGTAATGCCTGAACGCTGTGCTTCGCTGTCTCTACGGCTCTCCAGAATGTCACAGTCGGTCAAGCCTCAAGCTAGAACTTGGTACTGTAAAGATTAAACTTGCAAGTGCTTCCAGCCACAGTATTTCTATCCGATAGTAGGCTATCGGGTCTGCCGTACTGTCAGAACTGAAACCACAGATGCAGAGAAGAGGATGTGGTTCAAACAGTTTGAGAGTTCAAAAGATTAAAGTTGTATCATATAAATATAAATGACTAAATGTAAATGTAAATTATATGACAAAGTAGTATGTGATATAATACTTTGGCATTGTAGCCAATGTTATTTGGCTTGTGTATGTCTGAAAAATACAGTAGCCTAAAATGTTTTACTAAATGTTGATGTTCATTATCGTACACACGTAGCCTATAGCTGTTTAACTCGGAACACGATATAAAAAAGGGAGGAGGAATCTTCGGAGCGGCATCTTGTTGTGACATGGTAGGCCTACTAGCTAACTTTTTTTTGTATGTATTTCGTACTGTACTGACAGAATAGCATAGTCCGTCGTTCTTTTCAATGCTAAGCATTTTAGAACAACCCTAAAAAGTTGGTTTTACCGACCACTCACCGTGGGATTCGCTTGATCCAGCTCATCCGTTCTCCCACTTGATTAGCTAGCCTACTTCCACAACAAAAGCTAGCTAACGACCATGACGTGTATATCGCCATCGCACAACCTCTTGACTGGTATCCTCATTCAGTTTTTAGTACACAAGGATGATAAACAAGCTATTTTTATATAATGGGAACACATTTAGTTTTTTCAATGGCATACGATGTCAGACATCCCAACCTGCAGAGACTCATTTGATTTGAAGACACAAACCAACGTACCTGCATTCTGACAGCGCTTCAATGGAGACTATAGCAGCTAACCACTTGATACCGTTAGAAAACTGCTGCTCTGAGTGATGCAGTGTGTGAGTTTTAAAATAGTAGTTTTTGACAATCAATTGCCACCCCAAATAAAAGACTGGCTAGAGCTGGCCTCCCCAGAAATAATGTCCTGGCTACGCCCCTGGTGTATAGTAGGCTACGGGTGTGTGTGTCGACCTAAACACTTTTTGCTGGTAAATTATGTATCAGTTGTGTCAATCAGGATGTGCGTGAGTGATTCAGCCATGATGAGATGCTACGTTTCATCCACAGTGCAGATCTAAGTTCTGGATGGATACAGCGAGAGGGCCTATAATGAGTTCTTCTTCCAGTCCACTTCTCTAGGCACTTCACCTTTAAACTCTCAAGTTTATTTTATTTTTTTAACACTTCACTAACCATACAGTTGGCTCAGCGATGCATTTAATTCACTTTCCATGTCATTTCATGAGCATTCGTCCATCACACAAACACTAAGACAACACAAATGATCTGATGCACGATCAACTTGGTGTGTGTGTAGCCGTGTAAATCAGATAAACTCACTCCTACAGAACACAGAACACCCACGCCAGCAGTGCTAGATTTTCGTTAACGTACCCTATAGGTATTGGTAGCGCCCGAGGAATCGGAAGTGGCGGGTTTGAACCCGGGTGCGGGTGAACATCGGACCAGTGTAACTCCGATGGTAGTGAGTCCACGTCTTTTACATGTTAAGATTGTGACAGCAGACACATTCTGTTGTGATATAGAAACTACAAAGGCCTGTTGAATGTCTCTCACAACAAGCAATCTTCATCACGACTGTAACCACGGCAGCAGCTTTTGCACTTCAGCATTTCTGTGTTCGGTATCACTGTCCACCGCATCCTGATTGCCGTGGTTCCCCAGGCGCCGTGGTTCCCCAGGGGCCCAGGCAGCACTCGCCTCCAACCAGTGGCGTCCTGTTCAAAGGTGCCCTTTCCACATCCCTCAGCACCTGCACACCCTGCTTCTCCCGCCCCACAGCGGACATCAGCGAGGCCCGTCCCCTTTGGCACAAACAGCTGCATCAGCTCAAGGTCCTTTCATCCCTCGATCGCTTCCAGAGAACAGAGCTGGCGCCAAAGGTTTGTATATATATATCTTTTATACAGCCAAAGTATTGACTTCTGAAAAGCAGAAATCTCATTGAGGTGTTTTCTCCCGACGTGTATGTAGAGGGGAATGCTAGGGAAAAATATGGTTGTGTTAGAAGATGTCCTTCAAAGGATGCCATTATAGAGGTGTGTGAGAAAATGTGCCGACAGCAGAAACGCAATCTCTTGGCACTGTACAGAATGGATTGTGTGTTATTACATATTATAAGTCAAACATTCACAAAAGGTTTGGAGAAGGAAAACATACCCTTATCTTGCTGAATCTGGCCTTTTATGAACAATCTGCATGTTTACCCCAGCTATCAGTTTGACTAAGTGGTCAAACTATCAACAAAACCTCGTTTTCAAAAAATCAGACTAGCTCACCCGTGTGCTTGTCCACAGGTGTGTGTTGATGGGCAGTGGTGTCAGGTGTGTGTGTGGCGCTATCAGGTGTGCGTGGTGTCAGGTGTGTGTGTGTGACACTGTCAGGTGTGTGTGTGTGGTGTCAAGTGTGTACGTGGATGACTGCGTTCAGGATCAGGGCTGGGTGTTTTTAATTGTTCCCCAGGGAGTGGTTTCTCCCTCTGGTGATGGACAGGTGGCCATGCCACGCTTCACAGGTCTACTCTAATTGGGATCCTCTAGTTGGTACGCGTGTGGTGCCCTCTCATTCGCTAAAGTGGGTTGAGTGGTGGCAGGATGTTTTGGAGAGCGGACGTGTGGTAAATAATGAGTGAGAGGAGAGGGTCTCTGAGGTGTTTGAGAAGAATGAGAGCAGGTTGAAGGACGACAAACATCACAGGAAAATGAGGCACAATCCTTCCACAGCTGTGAGGTTCCATTTTTACACATTTAAATAGCGAACTTGCTACTCAATACAAAACAAGGCAGTTTTCTAGGATACTGCTCATGCTTGCAGGTATAGTATGGATCATAGTAGATCATTTTTACACAATACAGTCATTACCATCTAGAGAGACCTAGGTGTTCCTCAGGTGCTACCAAACTAGCAGTTGTCTGAAGATGGTTTGCTGGACTGTTGCATCTGTGGAACAGAACATTAAGGCTGAAGGAAGGAAAGCCTTGTCTCTAAAGACCCAGGAGTTAAAAAAGAGCTAAAAGCAGAGTCTAACCCCACAAATATGTCACATTCTTACCTTCAGGCTCCCGTCAGGGAGGGACCTCCCAGTAGCCTTTCTAAGTGACAGATTGTGTCTGGGTGTCCCAAGCAGAACTGTGGCTCAGACCAATCTCAATATTACTCAGTGAACCTCGCACGGTTTGCATTTTAAAGAAGTAGAAACAGACAGCATGAAGAAGAAGGGGTGGGGGGGGGGGGGAACGGAAGAAAAAAAATAAAAACACAAAAAAAGAAACTGGAGTGGGTCCCATGTCCTAAAAACCCTGCGCTGTCGTTTGCCGGGTTACCGAGGCAACCGGTCGAAAGCGAGCAAGTCACCTTTCCCCGTGTTCTGGCAAGGGGTGGTGGGGTGGGGGGCCTGCGTGGTATAGCCTACTGTGAATCCTTAAAGAGGGGCTTTATCAAGTACAGCTCTCTCTGTTCCTGAGAGGTCTATATGCAAACCAGACATCTGTAACTCAGTACGTCTTCCTGACACTGGGACAGGGTTGCATCAGACAGACGGAACATGGAGAAGGCCATCAGAGGCGGGAAGCTGAAAGTGGCTTGGATGTTCTATACTGTCAGTGCAATCTGTCTGCTGTTATTTTTGTTCGCCATACGATAATGAGTTAGCTGCTGTAATTGATGTTTTCTTGCTGCACTGATGTGGTGACAGTGATGTGGTTGGTAAATACTGCCTGTTCCTTTACTCTGACCCCTGACAAAGCACTGATACGTCTTCTTCTGCTGTACTTAATCTACGCACTACTTGTATGTCGTTTTGGACAAAAGAGTCTACTAAATGAAGACAATGTAGCCTAATGTCAATTGTAAACGTTAACTCTTTATTTATCTCAACCAGATCATTCATGATCTTTCTCCAGCATGATGCTGTCCACTCCTCGCTCTCCCTGCCCAGGGTTAGGGTTACAACTCACTCTCCCTGCCCACGGCCTGACAGCTCCTCACTCCTTCTGTCACACCGCTCTGACATTCATTACGTACAGTCCATGCCCGAGGAAAGTATCTGACTAACCATCTCTTTGTTTCACTCTCCTTTCCATTCCTCCCCTTCGACAGAGGCGCGGGCAGATGGACTGTCAGTCATGTTGCCGTGACGCCCGGAGGTTTCAGGAGCGAGGGGCGACGCCCCAAACAGACCCGCGTCTGAACGAGAGGGAGATGCTTTTCCAAAGAAATTCTGTTTATCAAATGTGACAGCGCGAAAGGTTGCGTTAACACCGTTGCCATGGCGATGGAGGGGAAGGGGGGAGGGAGAGGAGGAGAGTGGGAGGGAGCATAGTGTTTTTTTGGGGGGGGGGGGTGGAAATTAAAAATAAATACAACATCTTTATTTAAAGGTTCTCTTGTGGCCTACAGTCTCATGTCTCAGTTTTAGAAGTGGCCTCAGACCCCTGCTGTTACCAGGACGGTGTTCCAGACCCTCCTGTCTTGGGGTAATCAGCGACATCTGGATGTGGACGTTTCAATGACAGCCATGATTGGTGTGCATGAGCACAGAACATGTACTGGTCTGGAGGGAGCGGCTAGTATTATTCCTCTGGGCGACTGTCCAACATAAGTGTTCAATGTGGACTTTCAATTTCACAAGGAAATTATGGATTAGGGCCTAGATTAGGTTGCCTATTAAACAATGAAACAGTTTCGACTGACTTGTAGACTACAGATGTTGTAGGGGTTTATTGGCGGTTGGGGAACTTGATGGCAAGTCGATGTATGGTCTCTTCATGCAAGTATGGATGAAATGCAGGAGAATTAAACACTGTTTTGTTTAACTCATGCAAACTATTCACTCCTCATTCATGTTTTAGGAGTACAAGTCCAATGTCTTTAGCCCTGCATAACCCTAACGCTGCCCACATAATCATCGTTTTCAAAGGTGTCAGGTAAATGGAAACTCCAATACTCTAATGGAGGCCTGAGACTGTTGGTGTGATTGAGGCAGAGCTATGGATTTCCCTGTAATGCATGCCGGTCCAAATTCCCCAGCATTCGGCAGCAAACAGTGTTTTAATTTGTAACGGAGCTTTTCATTTCAAGCCTCCTTCCTGCCTATTGATCTATACCTGGATGTACGGAGAATCTCCTCTATATTTGACACACAAAACCACCCCAGAGCGCTCGGCTAAGCAAATGATATTTATCAGCCTCTCCCGTTTCTTCAAAAAGACCAATCTGAACTAATGGGTTCAGACCACAACCAGCCAAACACACACACACACACACACACACACACACACACACACACACACACACACACACTCCTCACAGGAGTCAAGGCCAGGTTTGAACACAGCACCAAAGGTGCTCATCAGCTCATCAATCAGAATCCCTCCAAGCCTTAGGGATGAATAGTAATTCACATCTCTAAATTATTGCGTCGTGTTTTATAACCCTTGGTAAAAGGGTTATAAAGGGTTAAAACCTTGGTAAAAAAAAAGAAGGAAGTACTAAAATGAACTGTAAAGTAAATGGGCACGTGCCACTCCAGCCCCCCAGCTGCTAACCTTCAGTACTTGAATGCTCGACCTTATTTGTTTGGCTGTTATTTTTCTCCTCTCCTTTTAATACAGTCATTATTTAGGAGTGAGGCGAGGCCAGCTCACAGAAGCAAACAACTGGAGCACAGAAATAGGGACGCAGCTCTGCTTTGTGAGCTTTGTAAACACTCCTGCTACAGTTCTCTCTCTCTCTCTCTCTCTCTCTCTCTCTCTCTCTCTCTCTCTCTACAGTACTACACCAGCTTAATGATGCTGGAAGCAGTTTGGCTGAAAGGGAAAGATGGTCCTTGGATGATTCTACATGCTGAATCTGAATCTCAAGACGCGGTCGTGGGCACAACGCACAACACTGCACACTACACCACACAACACACACCCCATCTGTGTCCTTCTGTTTCTGACCTCCGCCGTGTTTGTGTGTGTGCTGGTGGTTCCTTGCCTTAAACACAACATGCTAGGAAATGTCAACTTTTTGCTTGAATGGCCAACCTTGCTGCTTGTGAACTTGTGTTACCTATGTGAACAGTAGGATGTTATATTGCGTAGTATGTAGTACATGCCTTACTTTTGATCTAGAATGAAGGATGTTGAGGGAAAACCATTGGTCTGGTGGTCACAAAACAAGTGTTCCAGTGTTCAAGAGTACAGAAACCCACTATCAATTGTTGGTGATGATTTTTCCCTCCTCGACAGAGGCCTGGGCAGTGACATGAGGATATGAACTCAATGTGGTTTGACGGCAGGAGTCTCTGCTCTCTTGGTTGGTGGGCAAGGTCAACACACAGAGAAAGAGAGAGAGAGAATAAGTCTACCTGGATGACACAATCTGTGGATCCACACACAGTAGAGCCAAGTTGTTCGAACGAGCCGCTCGCCTGTCACACAGCTGAGTTTTCGCAGAGTTCCAACGGGCAGCGACGAAACTCTCCGACTCAGCCGGGTCCTGCCAGCTTCACACTCTCCTTCCATACATCACTGTCCCTTCTCATTGGCCCTCCCTCCCCTCTGCATCCAGGTGAGAGACAATCAATACCAAGCCTCGTTAGGACACCACTAAACGGTCTTCCACGACTGCCGAGTCATCGTTAAAGATGCTTCTGCTGTTACCATAGTCACCCCCCCCCCCTTCTCTCACCCCCTTACAATCCATACTGCACGATTTCCACCACACTGTTGCAAACTCCAGGCTTAACCCCGAGAAGATCCTGTCAGCTTCCATACAGTGGAGGGTGTCTGTGCTACTGTGTACATCCAGGAAGAGGCGGGACAATCTCAGGGCCTCCGCAGGTGGAAATGGGGTACTGCAGTTTCACGCTAACTGGAAGGGTGCCGATTGGTATCCAGTTGCTCTGTGATGGGATTGAGAAATCAATAGAAGTCCACTGTGCAAGGTAGCCAGTATCCCTGGCTAGTAACAACAGGGAACCACTGATAGTCTCAAGTTCAGATAATGAGAATCAACGGGCGTCTGAGTAAGTCATTTCCACCTGGCACACACACACTCATTCTCTCACACACCACACACACACACACGCTCGCTCACACACTACACACACCTCAGGGCAGGAGGTCTCCTTGAGAGGCTATGAGCTATGTTTCACTCTCCCCCACTATCTCAGCCTGTCACTCTCCTTGCCACCTTCTCCCGCTCCCACCATGACCACTTCCTGTTCCTGTGTGTGTGTGCGTGTGTGTGTGTGTGCATGTGTGTGTGTAAGTGTGACCACCTTCCTGTTTCTCTCTCCAGCATTTCATCTTCTGTTTTCCTGCTACACCGGACAGTTACCGACACTGGTTTCAGCCCTGGCCTGCGTTCAAATCTCTTGGAAACTGTTTGTCCTGTGAGTGATTAGTGAGAATGTCTAACAAAAAGACAGGAAGTGACAAAGAGAGGAAGCAACAGAGTATGTTTACTTGTTTCACATTTCAATCGTTTCTTCCCCAGAGGGAAGATAATGGGCAAGCCAAGAGTAAAACAGAACTGATTGGTTTCACAGCAGCTCGACAACATTAAAATAATAGAAACGAATTACTTGAGCTTCACTGAGGCCCCCCACCCCACTATCCCATTTTTAGCAATTCTTTCCAAACTATTTTGACTTTGGGGAGAATGTGAGAGGAGAGAATAGATTAGACCCCTCATCACCCTATAGCTTCTTCCATCTCCCTCCCCCCTCCCTCCCTTCATCCATCCCTCCCGCCCTCCCCCCTCCCTTCATCCATCCCTCCCGCCCTCCCTTCATCCATCCATCCCTCCCTCCCGCCCTCCCTTCATCCATCCCTCCCGCCCTCCCTTAATCCATCCATTCCTCCCGCCCTCCCCCCTCCCTTCATCCATCGATCCCTCCCGCCCTCCCCCCTCCCTTCATCCATCCCTCCCACCCTCCATGCGTAGCTGCTTGTCTGCAAAGAGGGGCTGACAAAGTGCTGCATGGTGCCATTTATACCCTCTGAGTTCACACACACACGCACGCACACACACGCACACACACACACGCACACACACGCACACAGGAACATTCTCTCTCTCATGCCCTACCGCATAGCTTAGGGAGTCTCTAATGTTAATTAATGGGAGTCACCGGAGCATGCAGTTTCTAATTAACCCCAGGGAACGTTGCAGCAGATGCATGCAAGTGGAAACCCCCTCTTAAACCCGGGCGCCATTGTAGCCCTGCAGATCCGTTTCTTGTCCTCTAGCCATCCGTGCTCCGAGAGCCACTTTGCAGATCACCGACGCCCAACCACGACAACGATGCGTCCAATCGCTTCGGCTTCCTCTGCTTTCTGCTGATCAGCAGGGGAATACGGCCTAATTGACTTAATTATGTCGCTAATCAGGTAAATGAATAGAAGTCATGGAGGATGGCTGCTGGGTGGGAGTCTTGGGACTGAATAAGGTGCCGAGGGGTGGAGGAGAGGAGGGGTGGAGGAGAGGAGGGGTGGAGGAGAGGAGGAGCAGAGGGGTGCAGGAGAGGAGGGGTGGAGGAGAGGAGGGGTGGGGTGGAGGAGAGGAGGGGTGGAGGAGAGGAGGAGCAGAGGGGTGCAGGAGAGGAGGGGTGGAGGAGAGGAGGGGTGGAGGAGAGGAGGAGCAGAGGGGTGCAGGAGAGGAGGGGTGGAGGAGAGGAGGGGTGGAGGAGAGGAGGGGTGGAGGAGAGGAGGAGCAGAGGGGTGCAGGAGAGGAGGGGTGGAGGAGAGGAGGGGTGGAGGAGCAGAGGGGTGCAGGAGAGGAGGAGCAGAGGGGTGCAGGAGAGGAGGAGCAGACGGGTGCAGGAGAGGAGGAGCAGAGGGGTGCAGGAGAGGAGGGGTGGAGGGGAGGAGGAGCAGAGGGGTGCAGGAGAGGAGGAGCAGACGGGTGCAGGAGAGGAGGGGTGGAGGAGAGGAGGAGCAGAGGGGTGCAGGAGAGGAGGGGTGGAGGAGAGGAGGAGCAGAGGGGTGCAGGAGAGGAGGGGTGTGACACAGTTCAAGCATCCTCCACATCATGTGTCGATCCAGACGGAGGCATAGAGACAGAAGGAGAGGACAGCATCAGTCTGTAGCTGGCGTAATTACCTTTGCATCCCAAGCTCACCTAGATCGCCTACCCGCCTAACCCGCTCGCCAGCTGCTTTATTATGTCCACAGAAGCAGTGTTCTTCTCTGCTTCCAACCCCGAGCCCCTGGCCAGGCAGTGACTCTGTAACCCGGGGCTGTAGCCCTGTGCCAAAATGTGTGTTTAGAAGGAGGAGGGTGTGTTTGTTAGGGGAGAGGGAGAGGGGGGTTGGTGGTCTAGAGTGAGAGTAATGCGAGGCATCAGAGCACTCATGTGTGCCAAGGTGTTCACCTCTGGGACACGAGGCAGGTGAGATGCATCATCGCCCTGTGGAAAAAATCTTCCTCACCGGTGAAAAACTTAGGAATGTTATGTAGCATCCTGCGTCAGCATGTGTCACCATGAGGGACGAGGAGCTCATTCCAGAAGACCTACAGGAGCTACTATACGTCTGCCCTTTGAAATGACCCGTCCATCCTATAGGTCAGGGAGCTGTTGATCTGCCGTATTATTACATTACATTTAGTCATTTAGCAGACATTCTTATCCAGAGCGACTTACAGTAAGTACAGGGACATTCCCCCGAGGCAAGTAGGGTGAAGTGCCTTGCCCAAGCATGACCGGCTATCGAACTGGCAACCTTCGGATTACTAGCCCGACTCCCTCACCACTCAGCCACCTGACTCCCATTGTATTATTACTGTCTGTTGGGAGTGTGACTCTGTGACAGAGTTGCATTGTAAAGATCTTGACAAGGCATGAGCGGATAGGGAAATATCTTAGACATCATGAGGAGGCTGGGGGTAGGAGAGGCTGGAGGGAGAGGCTGGGGAGAGGAGAGGCTGGGGAGAGGAGAGGTTGGGGGGGGGGCTGTGGGGAGGAGGCTGGGGGGGAGGCTGGGGGGAGGAGAGGCTGGGGGGAGGGGGCTGGGGGGGAGGCTGGGGGGAGGAGAGGCTGGGGGGAGGGGGCTGGGGGGAGGGGGCTGGGGGGAGTGTTGGCCAACAGTGACTGTCACACACACGTGGAGGTGGTAATATCCAGGCACATACTATCCACACAGATACACACACATACTGTAGATACACACACACACATTATGAAACAACAGCTGGATGTCTGTCACACTTCACACAAGTGCGTGCATTAGCCAGATGTCCCCAAGTAACGTTCACACTGATCTTCATTAATAACAACCGGACTCACACCGGAATTACAATTCATTACCAAACAACGACACACAAACGCTAATTACACCCAACTAAGATGAATGAAAGACTAATGGATTGACGAACAGAGGGTATGGAGAGACCGACAGGACAGACAGACAGACTGGGAGAGGTTAGATGGAGGAAGTATATGAAGAGATTGAGTAGCTAATGACTATGAGACTATGAGTCTCTGGGCACCTGTTCAAATAGGCTTTGACGATCACCATAATCATCATTACCGTTCTGGACCCGAACCATGATGTTCCAGGGGAACATCGCTGCATTAAATATCGTCTCCATTACCTCAGCTGTGAGGATACACAGTCCCTGACAAACCACCGCGCTCTGGAGAACTTATTTCACTTGCCATTTATTCCTTCAAAGTACCCATTCCTTCAAACTAATCATCTGGTCCTTGCATCCATTTCCGGCAAAGCATCCAACAGCTTCACAACAGCTCTGATTATTAATCTCTCTGTCTCCAAAGACCACTGTCGCATGCGCCCAAGTGAGTCCTCATCAATCAATACTCCTACAGAACTGTGTCTGCAATCTACAATCTGTTGCATCAGAGCCAGCTACAAGTATACTTGAGCCAGACCATATTACACCAAATCATACTGTTCATGATCATCTAAACCCCGGAGTAATTTTAATAACACTTTTCCGCTTTGATCATCGCACTTCAGGCACGTGGTTCAGGCATAGGTTTCTGTTCATCTTGTCTGTCCTTTACAACTATTCTACTCATCTACTCCTTAAAAAAAACACAATCAATCCTTCCTCTCCCACACAACCTGTCTATCTGTTATCTCTTCTCATTTGTCCGAGATCCATTTTGTCCCCATCCATCCTCCAAACCCGCTAGGAACCTTGCTGTCTGAGTGCCGCAGCTCAGTCTCAGCTCTCTCAGTCTCTAGCCCCGGGTCATCTGGTGGAATGAGATGGCGTTGTAGGAGGTAGAAAAGAAAATGTCACCAGGGGATGAAATATTGATGGACAGGAAGGCCATATCCCCCCCCCCACACACACACACCCCTCCCTTGCCCTCGGGTGAACAGCGGAATCACGCCATTTGCGGGCTGAAGATTCGGAAACAACACACACAAACAAGCACATCTAATGGCACTCTGTGGAGGAGGCTGGAGGCCGGCGCCAGGTTGAACACGCTCCCTCACGTGATAAAGAAGATCTGTTCTAATCTGCAGCGGCTTCCACCCTGTGATCCAATTTAGTTTTAGAACCAAACATAACTCCAGTTTATTTGCATCCACAGACATTCGATTAACATACAAGCCCTCTGCAGCAAACGAGGAACCGATACGGTAAATAGTCCACGTGCGAACCCACACTCCTAAAAAGGGGGCGTCACGATTCCCTTAATCAGGTGCTAAACAGGGTCAAGGGTCAAACTCAGGAGCTCTTAACATGTTGAGCATCAAAACATAAAACAGTTGTTTTTGGGATGCAGCACTGTATAATGATATGTTGCTTGTGTCAAGCGAGATATTTTCAAGGGGTGTTTTGTGTGAATATGCAAAATGGTGCGTTGAGGAAGACAGCAGCTTTCTAACCGCTCTGGTGATTGATGCAGGTGTAATTAATGGTGGCGCTTTGAAAACTTGGGAATCGTGTTCTCGGGCGTTCTCTGCTCATTGCAGTCTCACAAAACACACATACACCAGGGAGGACAAAATCCTACCTGTCCATAATATAACAGGATTTTACAATCGACCTAAAGCCAAAACAGCCAGGTGAACGTCTTACCACACATAGTTGTTTTGTCAAAAAATAAAGCAAGCTTCAGAGAGGTCTGTTAGAACACAAGTGACCTTTCGTTGGCGAATAACGACCACCAATTCAGCTAGAGAACATCTCACTCAGTTCTTAATGCCAGCCAATCACAGCAGTTTAGCAAATACAGGTGTGATGCTCACCATTAATCCATTTGGCTTCAGGGTCGTGGACCATAAACTGGGGTTTGAACAGATCCTCCACGGCCAGTTTGGAGTCACTCCCAGCCTGGGTATCCACTGAAAATACAAACCATGGATTCAAGACCACGTAAGAAAAACACTTTAATTGAAAGTTAATGTTCATCGTTATTATTATCATCGAATGTATGGCAGATCCCCAGTGTGATACATGAACTCCCTGCTCTGTGTGAGTCAGATAACACACTGACATATGGAAGCCAAGACAACACATCCATTAGAACAGTCTATATCTGTCATTTTAAAGTTGAAGAAAAGAGCATAAAAGGTTGAACATGAAGATTCATAGAATAGAGTGGAGCTGACTGCCACTAGAGATATTTGCTAGTAATATATTCATGATTTATACAGTAATACCGTACTTTCTTGGTCAGTTACTGTAGCTGACTCAGATGACTTAAGGGCAAAACAATCCCTGTACACCACGGCTGGCTAATTAGTAACACCACCCGTGGTGCCACCTGCGGCTGGTCCCCAAAAATTAAACCACGTCTCTAAAAGTTACACCAACATTCCGTAAATAAAAAGAGTCAACAGAATCACACACATGCACAGACATCCAGCCATCCATCCTGACAGACAGAAACACAACAGGGATTCCTAGCATGTTCATTAACGTGAGCAAACCATCAAATCCTTCAGCAGCGCTAGAACATTTTTTTTTTTGGTATGAAATGTCAAGCCTTTAGGAGAAGAGAACAGCTTTTGACAAATGATTAAGTACATTTGCACTGGTTCAGCCTGTGGGAAGGAGCGGAGGGATGATCATTTGGGATGTCAGCCGTGTTGTCTTGCAGTGGATAGCAACTCCTTGTAAATTCATACTTAACAAACAACTACCTGCTCATGTAAAACACAATGCTTGAGTCCACTGTTTTCAATTGCCAGTATATAGATTTATTGGAGAAAATGGACATTGAGTTGCATTGAGAGATGGAGGACTTACTCTAAGTGGGGAATGCTTGTATCAGTTCAAGGTGAAGCACAAAGGCTTTGTGGAACAACCGTCCTTTCTATCTCAAGACAAAGAATGCAGTTGTATTTGTGTGATGCCTGGCATCAGAGCTGTTATCATCTTTATTAAATGTATTGAGTGTTTAGCAGAAACCCTGTCTGGATTGGTTTGCGAGCAGTATTAACTGTATTGTGAGTTTACCTGGAGTAAGAAGGATGACGGACATGGTGATCAGAGAACACACGGCCAGGATGACCAGGAGAGCGATGGCGATGCCTTTCCAGTTCCTCTGAGAAGGGCTGCCTCCTCCCAGGTCCTGAGAGAGAGAGAGGGGGGTGGAGAGGGAGAGAGAGAGTAGAAAGTAGACGTTAGGCATCTTGATTGATACTTTGGGTGTTTTAGAAAGCACTAAGCAGAGCATTTCAACAACCATAAGAACCCTTTGACAAGCCTAACCAGTGTCTCAGTCAGACAGGCCTATTCCAGATCCTTATGATTACTGCTCTTTGATTACCGACCACGCCTTTAAAGACGGAGACCTGAGGGACTGGGAGAGTGGCCTGAGCTGCTGAACATGCTCATGAAAGGCATTAAGACAAACATCTATTGATGAGGACTGACTGAACAAATACCACCAGTAGTGGTAGATGTGGGAGCTGAATGTCTGTGTTTCTCCTCAGAGCTGTGCTGGGTGTCTGTGTTTCTCCTCAGAGCTGTGGTGGGCGTCTGTGTTTCTCCTCAGAGCTGTGGTGGGCGTCTGTGTTTCCCCTCAGAGCTGTGGTGGGCGTCTGGGTTTCTCCTCAGAGCTGTGCTGGGCATCTGTGTTTCCCCTCAGAGCTGTGGTGGGCGTCTGTGTTTCTCCTCAGAGCTGTGTTGGGCATCTGTGTTTCTCCTCAGAGCTGTGGTGGGCGTCTGTGTTTCCCCTCAGAGCTGTGGTGGGCGTCTGGGTTTCTCCTCAGAGCTGTGGTGGGCATCTGTGTTTCTCCTCAGAGCTGTGGTGGGTGTCTGTGTTTCTCCTCAGAGCTGTGTTGGGCATCTGTGTTTCTCCTCAGAGCTGTGGTGAGCGTCTGGGTTTCTCCTCAGAGCTGTGGTGGGCGTCTGTGTTTCTCCTCAGAGCTGTGGTGGGCGTCTGTGTTTCTCCTCAGAGCTGTGGTGGGCGTCTGTGTTTCTCCTCAGAGCTGTGGTGGGCGTCTGTGTTTCCCCTCAGATCTGTGGTGGGCGTCTGTGTCGAGCCGCACGGCAGCGTATATCGTCACCACACCTGTGGTGGGGCTCAGATTAATCTGCGTGGCGGGGATCAACAATTAACATGGCCAACTTCGATGGTGTTTTGTGCTGAACGAAATCTACATCGCGGCGGGATGCGGTGCACTGCATGGGGGTTCTCGCAAATACCCCATAATAATTCCTAACCAGGATTTCAAGGCTGAGCAGTATTTTTCCAGAGCTCACCGAATCGGCTTCCCACACTGTGACCCTAACCCCTCCCTTTCTCTTTTCCTCTTTTCCGGGGCCAAACGAATGCAGTGGCATAAACAATCACTCTACCTACAGCGTCTTCCTTCGCCCATCACAACCCAAACAGAGCTGACCGATTCAGACAGCAACGCTCGCCAACCTGACGGGTCCACAGGTCGCCATGGCTACCAAAGGACAGGGCACACACTCTCAGGTGTGGTTGTGGTTTGCGTTTGTGTGACGACCACGCCCAGGGGTCACACACCTGTCTCTCGCCCTCCAGCCCTGCAGGGAGAACGGGACTCTCTCATCCTCATCTGCTGCCTCTGATAAGGCAAGACTCCCCCACAGCCTCAATTACCCAGAACACCCTGCGGGAGGATGGACAGGGATTAGTGGCCAACGACCCAGAGCTGAGATGTGGTTGGCTGGTGGTAAGTTAAAATGGCCAATTAGACCCAAGTCAACCTTGAACCTTTCAAAAAAAAAAAAAAACAGATAAAGCTTTTTGCACGTCTGTCACACGTTTTGGGATCCTGGACTTGGAAATGGATTTTCTTGGGTGCGTGTCTCAGATGGTTGACAGGTGGGTGTGAAGCTGCCCCGTGCCCCCGGCTGCAGACAGACATTACCAGGTCTCCGGAGCCCCATTCTGGCGAGGCGGCGTTCACGTTTCCACCCCCGTGATGGCCTGCCCTCGTCTGAGGGGGACTCACTGACGGCCCCCCAAAGGCTCAGAAAGCTGATCTATTATCAGGGCCGCCACTCATTTCATTAATACCACA